>NW_024465574.1:0-3044 GCF_017591425.1 Ochotona curzoniae
GATCTCCCACATGGGTACAGGGGCCCAAGTATTTGAGACAACCTCTGCTTCTATCCCAGGCTACAAGTAGAGAGCTGGATCAGACATGGAGCAGCCAGGACCCTAATCGGTACCCATATAGGAAGCCAGGGCTGCAAACAGAAGCTTAGTGTGCTAATATTCAGCGTCAGCCCCTAATATCTGTGAATATTTTGGTTCTTGGATCAGATGAAAATAAGAAATCAGTTTTACTATGTTTGTCTTTACCTATACTGTTTGTACATGGATGTTAAGGTTCCCACTACCTTTTGATTTTTAGGGACAATGTTGTGAATATGGCTGCTTACGTAGCAGTTTGACTCCCTCCTTTAACTATTTGAAGTAAATACTTAAATATTTGAAGTAAATATTTAAATTGTTTGTGTTCCTCCAAAACTCATATGCTATGGCTGTAGTTGGAAGTGAACATGTAGGGAAGTGATCAGTTAAATGAGGTCACTAAGGTGGGCTTTGATTTGATGAGTGTCCTTGAAAAATGAGAGCTCAGAGGGTAGTCGTATTCTATTCTGTACACACGCTGGTGATCAAAGGAAAGGCCCTGTGAGCACAAAGTGACCGTCTACAAGCCGGAAAAAGCTTAAAGAAATTTTGTCTTGGACCTTTCAGCCCCCAGAAAGATGATAACATTATCTGTGTTGTTATTATTTTTAAAACATATATATTTATTTGAAAGATAAAGATACAGGCCTGAGAAAGCAGTAGAGCATGGCCCAAAGCCTTTCCATCTTGCACTCACTTGGGAGACCTGGAAGAAGCTCCCACTTGGGGAGTGAACCAATGGATAGAAGATCTTTCTGTCTCTCCTTCTCTCTATAAATCTTTCTAATAAAAATAAATAAATCTTTTTTTTAAAGGGAGAAAGAAAATGCCACCTCTCCCCTTTGAACGGTCTTGATGCCCTTGGTGAAAATCAGTAGTTCAAAATACCGGGCAAATAGAGACGCTATGATGGACAATGTCAATTAATGGATTTTTCAACAACCTCATCGTGTTTGGAGAGGCGTGATTGGCAGCAATTTCAAAACTGGTGACCTATTGAAACCACTTCAACGAGTATCTCGGAGCATGCCCCGCATGCAGGACTTGGGGTGGGTGGGAAACTGGGTGGGGCTTCTCCCTCAATATCCCCCTCTACCTCAGATATATGAAGGAAACAATATGGAAATAATAGTCTTACCCACTTTCCTGTAGCCCTTGACCCTTTTTGCCCAAATTAACTATGTAAAGATTGTCAAAATAAAAAAAAATTATAAAAAAAAAAGAAAATCAGTTGTTCATTCATACAAGGGTTGGTATCTGTGTCTGCCTTTATGCTTAGTACTACAATGTTCTGATTATTGTTCTATTTAAGGAAAATTTAGGCTATTCAGAGTCCTTTAATATTCTGTATCAATTTTAGGGTGGATCTTTCTATTTTTACAAAACTGTCATTGGAATTTTATTGAATCTCTAGGTTGCTTTGGGTAGTACAGGTATCCTAACGCTAGATTTTCCAATCCGTGAACACCAGAGTCTCCATTTATTTGTGATGTCTTTCATTTCTTGCAGCAATGTTTTTATTTTTTTTCAGTATGCTATTCACTTACATTCTAGTTTATCACTATTTTATTTTTTGCATATTATTGCTTTCTTGATTTTATTTTATGATAGTTTATTCTGACTGTATAGAAATCAACTGGTTTTCCTAGGTTGGTTTTATATCCTGCAGTTGTGCTGAGTTGGTTGATTAGTTCTAATGATTTTGGAATGAAATCTTTAGGATTTTCTACATATTGGATCATGGCATCCAGAAACACAGATAATTTAGTTCTTCCCTCCTAATCAGATGCCTCTGCCCTTTAACTCTCCCTCCTTCCTCTCCCCTCTCTTCCTTCCCTTCCCTTTCCTTCCTTCCTTGCTACCTTTCTCTTTGTTGTGTTAAGGTGATATAACTACATAGATTGGTTTTAATATACAGAATTATCCTGGAATTCTGGGGAAAAGTTCACTTGATTATACTGCAGGATCTTATTAAATTCACTAGTATTTTGATGAAAACTTTTGACCAGTATTCCCAAAGGATATCAGTATCTTTGTGGTCAGTAGTGTCATTGATTTTGGTATCAGCATGTTACTGACCTTATAGAATGAGTTAGGAAGTAATCTCTTATCAATTATTTTGGAAGAGTTTGAGAAAGATTAAAACATGCATTATCTAATGATGGAGATATAGTTTCAAATGTTCTAAATTTGTGTTTACTGATTCTTTTGTCTTCCTGCTCATATCTGATGTTGAATAAAATTTTTGTTTTGTTGTAATTTTAAGCTGTAGAATCTGTTTGGTTCCCCCCCTTTTTTTTAAGCTTTATTTATTTTTATTGGAGAGGAAGATTTACATAGAGGAAAGACAGAAAGATCTTCCATCCACTGGTTCACTCCCCAAATGGCCTCAACAGCTGAACCTATGGGGATCCTAAGCCAGGCGCTTCTTCCTGGTCTCTCATGACAGTGCAGGGTCCCACTCTACTGCTTTCTCAGTCCACAAGCATAGAGCTGGATGGGAAGTGGAACCGCTGGAACACGAACGGCACCAATATGGGGTCTAAGTACTTGTAAGATGAGAATTTAGCCATTGAACCATTGCATCAAACCCTGTTTGGTTCCTTTTTAAATAATTTTAGGCATGGCACAGTAGCTTAACAGCCAAAGTCCTTGAGGAGCGCTGTGAAAAGCTCAGTGAAAACGCCCCTTGGGGAGTGAATCAGCAGACGGAGATTTTCCTCTCTGTCTCTCCTTCTCTCTGTGTATCTGACTTTCCGGGAAAAAAAAATTAAAAGAAAAAAAGATTGCTGCCACTTTGTTGATAGTCTCACTTTATACACATATAAGGCTGATTCAAAAAATTTTTGAAAAATAGAATTAAAAAGTTTATTCTGGCACAAAAAAATAACGAAATCCATGTATTTTTCGTAGTACGTTTCCATGAACATTTTAAAGATTCCTTATTTTTTTCCTTGATTTTTTTA
>NW_024465575.1:0-746 GCF_017591425.1 Ochotona curzoniae
GTCTTATATTATAGCGAACATATATCTGTCCTTTTAGGATTGCTTAGCATTTTGCTTAGCATAATGTTCTCCAGTTGGGCCCATTAGGATGCAAATGATAGAATTTCATTCTTTTTAATAGCTGAGTAGTATTCCATGGAGTAGATGTACCACAGTTTCTTTAGCCAGCCCTCTTTCAATAGGCATCTAGGTTGTTTCCATGCTTTTGTGATTGTTGATTGTGTTGCAATGAATACAGGGGTGCAAGTTGCTTTCTCATATGAATGTATCAGGTCTTTTAGATATATTCCCTGGAGTGGGAGAGCTATGTCATATGGTAGGTGAATTTTCAGTTTCCCGAGTATTCTGCATACCAACTTTCATAGTGGCTGCGCCAGCCTGCAATTCCACCAGCAGTGGAGTAGGGTAACTTTTTCCCCACATGCTTGCCAGCAGGTGTTGTTGGTAGTTTTCTGTATGTGGGTCATTCTCACTGGAGTTAAGTGGAACCTCAGTGTTGTTTTTATTTGAATTTCCCTTACTGTTAGGGAGATTGAGCATTTTTTCATGTCTGTTAAGCATTTGGACTTGTTCCTTTGAAAAATTTCTGCTCATTTCCTTCACCCATTTCTTAACTGGTTTGTTTGTTTTGTTGTTATGGGTATTTTGGAGTTCTTTGTATATACTGGATATTAGCCCGCTCTCTGTTGTATAGTATGCAAAGATTTTCTTCTACTGTGTTAGTTGCTTCATTACTTTATTGATTG
>NW_024465576.1:0-1277 GCF_017591425.1 Ochotona curzoniae
AGGAATGAGGAATGAGAAATCTGGATTGCTGCTTGCCTGCCAAGCTTCCAAGGAAGTGTATCTGACTGGTACTTACCATCCTGGGCCCCCTGCGGGAAGGCGCAGAGCACAGCTGGGGATGCGAGGGTGGTTCCAGCTGCAGGAAGGTCGTGGTGTCACTGGGCACAGACGTGGGATCTCCTTCATGCAATCTTCCTCCAACCCCAGGCCAAGAGATCTCAAAGGGGCAGGCAAGGGGCTGGGGGAGAATGTGGTGGGAGGAAGACTAGGGGCAGGGTACAACATCAGAGAAGGTAATCCATGGAGGACCTGAGGATCTAAATAAAATAGGCTTAACCCACAAAGTATTCCCTACCCCCACTAATAGATAGCTATTAGAGGATGTGGTCATATCCAACCTGGCCCAGCACCCCTTGGCTTAGCCAGTGGGATGACCTAGCCAGTCCGTTTGGGAGGGGTGTGTATCCAGGTGAGAGCATGTCTGTTCTGTGTCCCAGCATCCCCTAACTAGAGGTTCAAGTACAGGTATAAGAGGCAAATGGTGCTGGATAGGTTGGGAGGTCTCATGTTGAGTAGTTCCCCCAACTCTGCCACTGCCACCTCTTGTACTAGACAGAGAGTTATGCAAGGGTTGACAATTGAAGGGACCCAAGATCCAAAGGCATGCAACTGTTAAATGTTCATCAAGAGTGGCGCACCCCCTCACACTTCAGGAATAAAATCCCTAAACAGCCCCGGAGCCCTGGGACCATGCTTAGCAGCTAAAGTCTTCAACTTGCACACACCTTGATCCCATATTGGCGCCAGTTCCTGTGCTTGTAACCCCACTTCCCATCCAGCTCCCTGCTTGTGGCCTGGGAAAGCAGTCAAGGACGGCCCAAAGCATGAGATACCTGGAAGAGGCTCCAGGCTCCTGGATTCAGATCAGTTCAGCTCCCACCACTGTGGTCACTTGGGGAGTATATCATGGGATGGAAGATCTTCCTCTCTGCCTTTCCTCTTCTCTGTATAGCTAACTTTGCAATAAAAAAAGCAATAAAATACATCTTTAAAAAGTAAGAAATCAAGAAATCAAGAAAGCCCTGAGCCCTGCCCCTTTCCTCCCTTGGAGTATCCTTTCCTACGTTTCACTGTGCTAGACCTGTTTCCATCACTCCTACATATGCCACAGGAGAAGAATCCAGGCAAGCTAGCAGTCACAGGTGATGCTAAGATTCCAGGCCCAGTGTGTCTTGGCAAACGGTGGCCAGAGAACAGGCTGTGTCATTGCAAGTTGT
>NW_024465577.1:0-13425 GCF_017591425.1 Ochotona curzoniae
GGTTTTTTTTTTTTTTACTGGAAATCCAGTCATGCGATTTTTATAAGATTTATTTATTTTATTGAATAGTCAGAAATACAGAGAGGAGAGGAGACAGCCAAGGAAGATCTTCCATTGATGGTTCATTCCCCAGGCAGCTACAATGGCCAGAGCTAAGCTGATTCAAAGCCAGGAGCCAGGAGCTTCTTCTGGGTCTCCCAATGTGGGTGCAGGGTCCCAAGGCTTTGGGCCATCCTCCACTGCTTTTCCAGGCCACAGGCAGGGAGCTGGATGGGAAGTGGTGCTGTTAGGATTAGAACCGGTGTCCATATGGGATCCCAGTGCATTCAATGCAAGGAATTAGCCACTAGGCTACTATGATGGGCCCATGTGGTTTTTTTTTTTTATAATGGACATTTGTGAAGTTGCAAAGAACAAATCGCATCACTAAATATGTGCCCCTTTACTAATTCAGTTTCCTTTGGATTATAATATTTAAAAATTGGTATTTACTTGATGTTATATAGTTGATTCCTCCCTTAGTATAAAGTTTGTGAGAGTATGTTCTTTAGCCTTCACTTCTCTTTGTTTTCTCCTCAACAGACTTGTGTGATTTTATTGTCTCCCTTTCTTTATTGTTACCACACTTAATATTCTGTATAATTCTGGAGGCTCTATTTCTGCTATCACTTAGACTATAGACAAGACTTCAAATTTTATATATATTATCTACCTCCTTCTTTCTGCCTTTCCTGAAACTTATTTGAATGTAAAAATCTTATTAAGAGTTCTGACATAGGATTTATGCCTCAGTATACTTTATGCTATCGCATTCCTATTTATAGTTTAAAAAAAAAGAGCTAGGTGGAGCAGTTTCCTAAGAACATTGAGGTAAGGGTGAGTGTATAAGAAGAAGCACTATTCATTGTATATGCTGCTATATGATTTTATTTTAGGGGAAGTAGCTTGTGAAAAGTCATACTGACCATTCTGAAGGGGCTAAGCAAAGGGTAAAGAAATCTTGGTGGTCTCAGCCATAGACCACCCACCCAGGTTATGTGGTATGGCAACAGCATTCTCAGTAGAGCAATACTAGAGATAGTTATGGTGAACTTGTCTGTTTATTAGCAATCATGCACAAGCTTATATAGGGCTGGTCCAGGAAAACAAGCTTTGGGATAGGAATAATATTTCTATTGGATATAAGTATCTGTTGTATATTTTAAGCCTAGCCAATCACTACAACTGTCATGTACTTTACCAGGTGACATGGTGTAGCCCACCGTAACCTATATAACCCAGCTGCATCCTGGAGCTGTGTATTACAAAACTATCACAAGTTTACCACAAGATGGGTATGGGCAGGGGTAGGCAGGAGGAAGAGGCAAACAACTTACTGGAAAGTACCCAAATTACCAGAGGAGGTTGAAATCCTGTATCCTGTACCTTAAAGTGATAGTATTTGGAGTTGGAGCTTTAGGGAAGTAGATAGGTCCTGAGGTTGGAGACCTCATGATTGAGAAGAGTGTTCTCATCAGATGTCCCATTGAGAGCTCCCTCACTACCCCAACCAAAGATGGGGCTGTGAACCAGAATGTGAACACTCAATAGACACTGAATCTGCTGGTACCTTTTTCTTTGATTTCTCAGCTATTAGAAGGGTAAGAAATAAATCATTGTGGTTTACAAGGTTTCTAGAGTTGGAAATATTGTTACAAATCCAGAATGAGTAAGACAGGGCATATTAAGGTAGTATGAAGAGTCGGGTGTTTTTACACAGCTACTTGAATAATACAAAGAGTGTTAGTGGAGTATTGAGCATGATCTGGTTTATAATACCAAGACTATTCTCAATGTGTATAATGTTTCGAGTTGTCAGGAAGAAATGAGAACATTTAGGTGCCTCTTGGAGTAATTCAAATAATATTGATGTTAGATGAGATTTTAGGGGCAAAGCACATGAAAAGAAATGATTTACCATGAAGATACAATTCAGAAATGTGATTCAAACAACCTGAACATGGATTTGAATTTAAAGGAAAGGCTGTGCTGGTTTTCTAGGTTGAGTGATGAAGTGGAAGTAGCACTATTTATTGGGTTAATGAAAACCAAGAGAATGATAAGTGCTACAGTAGTGCTGACTCAGGGATGATGAACTGAAAAGATTATTTAGATATGGGAATCAGATTTGCCAGCATCTGAGGCACACTGTATCATCTAGAGAACACATGTGCACATACACTCCCTAGTAAGCCCCTGCAGATTGCCAAGATCGAGTTGTTATGAGGAAAGAAGTAGCCACAATGTCCATGTGCAGGAACAAAACTAAAACAGTCAAAAGATAACAAGAAAATTAAAGACTGTGCATCACAGAAACCTGAGGAAAGAGGTAAACTTTCAGTAGGAGCAGAATTGCTAACCATGCCAGTTTTCTTATTAGAGGCTGTGTTGTGCCAGATTTTGAGATCCCCAGAAAATCGGTTCTCTCTCATAGTAGAAGCAGTGGTAAAGAGGACTCACAGGTACTGACACTAGAGCACAGGTACCATAATAGGGTATTGTTCAACCATGTAAAGAAGTAGTACATGCTGAATATAGGTGAACTTTAAGGATATTGTCCCAAGTGAAAGAAGTCAGATCAAAATCACATGTTTTGTGTTACCATTTATATGAAATATTTAGAATAGGAAAAATAGAGCCCTTTAGTGATTATCAACACTGTATGAGAGGGGTAATGAGGAATAATGTTAATTACTCTTGTTTAGACTCTGAGGTGATTGAAATGCTTTGGAGCCAGATGGTGACAATGGTTTATTCAACACTATGATATTAAGTGATAGTAAGTGGTATACTTTGACATGGTGATTTTTATGCTACATATACTTTACCACACTAAAGACATTGTACAATTGATCCTTATTGCTCTTAAACCTTCACCATAAGGACATATTCAGGATATCTAGATGAACCATAGGATAAGTACAAAACTGAGATACCATAGTTGTCTCAGTCAAGGAAACTCTAAGTCTTGATGTAGCCATCCTATTCCCAAACGTGTGAGACTACCTGGCCAAGACAGTATGGCCAACTCCCCTACCCCTTGGGAATTTAAGATGTGTTAACTGTAAATGCTCACGATTTTACACTTCATTTTTTGAAAGGTTTATTTTATTTTCATTGGAAAGTCAGATATACAGAGAGGAGAGACAGTAAGATTTTCTGTCTGTCTGATTCACTCCCCAAACAGCTGCAATGGCCAGAACTGAGCCAACCCAAAGACAGGAGCCTGGAACCTCTTCTTAGCCCTCTACGTGGTTGCAAGGCCCCAAGGCCTTGGGCCATCCCTGACTGCTCTCTCAGGGCACAAGCAGGGAACTGGATGGAAAGCAGGACACTGGGATTAGAACTAGCACCCATAGGTGATCCTGGTGCATGCAAGGCAAGGACTTTAGCTGCTAGGCTACTGCAGCGTGCTCTATTTTATACTTCTGAAAGTTTGCAATTTGCTTTGAATTGCAATTACTATTAGTACCTAATACCATTTCTTATGAAAAGGAATTAGGGCTTCATGGAGAAGTGAATGATACAAAGGCTAAAGAAATTGTTAGGTGCTTGCTTCAGTAACACATAAACAAAAATTGGAAAGAAACCTAAGGGTTGAAGCAGGAATACCTCATATATAACACCCTTTCAAGATATGAGATTGTCTTAAAACGATAGTTTTGGACATGGATGCTGGTGATGGTTACAAATAAATGTTAGTGTATTTAATTATATGCTTAAAAATGGTTAAAGTGCATTTTTTTTGTAAAATATATTCAAGCACATACAAAACAGGACATAGGAAATAGACTGACAGTTTTTTGACTGGCCAAAGTTTTGTCAATATGAATGCTAAATTTAGCCCCAGAAAGAATAGTTACAATATATTAAAATACGTTCAATATATGTAAATACTAAGTTCATAGTTATTTTAGAAATAGAAAGTTATAGGAGATAAAACTGATTTTATCACTGAATTGACTTTTTAATGTAGAAATTCAACTTTAAAGGGTACAAAACAATGCAAATTCCTATGTTCGATATTCATTTAGTCAACTTACATATAAATTTTATTTTTGGAGAACAATTGGAGAATTTCAGAAGGTGGGAGATGTAATCTCATACTGGAGGTTGTTGTTTCCTGATAGTAATTTTTCCTTTTCTCCCTGAGTTTTAGCCACTGTGAACCTACCTAACTAGCAATCACATGTCTTTACTTTGTGCTATGAGGATCGAGTTTCACATTAGGTTCTAGCCAATGGCATGTGAGAGAAAGTGATGTGTGTGGTCTGAGTTTAGGATCTGATAGCAAAAGGTTACTGCCCTTATTTGTACAATTTGTTTGAAGATTTCTGTTTAGCCTCATTTTAGCCTATTTCCTCACAAATACAAAGCTGTTAGGCTATTGTAGCATGATATTTTCACACATAGTCATATGCAGTAAGAGTAAGATACTAATCAGGCTGTGTCTGTGGCAGTGGGTAGTGCTACTGGCTGAGGTGCCAGCACCTCATATTAGACACCAGTTGAAGTCCTGGCAACTCTACTTCTGATCCACTTTTGTGCTAATGTGCCCAAGAAAGCAGTAAAGAATGGCCCAACTCCCTGAGTCCCTGCACTCACATAGGAGACCTGGAAGCAGGTACCGGGTGCGTTGGACCAACCCATCCTCTGCCATTGTATCCATTTAGGGAGTGAACCAGTGGAAATTAAACACTGTTTCTCTCTATATATAAATGTATATATCTAGGCATTTTAAATAACAAATCTTTAATAAAATGCTGAGGGAACAAGGGAAGGAAAAAGAGACACAGTTCCTAAGGGCTAATAATAAATATTTTCATTGTCTTTGATTTTTGAGTTGCTGGGGCTAGCAATATTCAGTTTAGTGTTTGTAGAGAAGCTGGCACTGGCAGACTCTAGCTCACAGTCAGTTATAGGATCACAAGGGGGAAGTAATGGGTGTTCTACAGTGTCCTTCATTGTTGAGCAATGACTTTTGGTGGGTTAGATGCATGAAATTCATTTTTCCACCTTGGAATTGTTTGCACACTATAGCTGTTGATTTTTGTTCATTTATTTTGTACCCTGCCACTCTCTCAAACTCTCGTATAAGTTCTAACAGTCTCTTCATTGAGTCTCTTGGTTCTCCTATGTATAGGATCATGTCATCTGAGAATAGTGATAGCTTGGCTCATTGTTTCCAATTTGAATTCCTTTGATTTCTTTTTCTTGTTTAAAGCTTTTGTACTTCCAGTATTATGTTAAATAGCAGTGGTGATAGCGGACATCCTTGTCTTGGTCCAGATCTCAGTGGGAAGGCTTCCAGTTTTTCTAGATTCAATATGGTGCTGGCATTCGGTTTTTTATATATTGCTTTGGTTATGTTGTGGAGTCTTCTTTCTTTGCCTACCTTATTTAACATGTTTAGCATGAAGTGGTGTTGGAGTTTGTCAAAAGCTTTTTCTGTATCTGTTGAGACTATATATGATTTTTGTTCTTTAGTTTTTGGATGTGATGTATTACATTTGTGGATTCAGAAATGTTGAACCATCCCTGCATTCCTGGGATGAATCCTACTTGTTTTGGATGAATGATCCATCTGACGTATTTTTGTATTCTGTTGGTTAGGATGTTGTTGAGGATCTTGGCATCTATGTTCATCAGGGATATCAGTCTGTTATTTTCATTCTTGGTTAATTCTCTATCCAGTTTTAGAATTAGGGTGATGTTGGCTTCATAGAATGAGTTTGGAACTCGCTCATGGAATTAATTTTGTTGCTTCCTTTTCTGTTGTTTTGAAGAGTTTGCAGATTGGGGTCAGCTCTGTTGGAATGTTTTGTTAATTCAGCAGTGAAACCATCCAAACCTGGGCTTTTCTTTGTTGGGAGAGCTTTAATCACCGATTCAATCTCTAATTCAGTTACAGGTTTATTTGGCTTTTCTATTGTTTTGTTAGTTAAGTTTTGGTAGGTGGTGAGAGTCCAGGAACCTTTGCATTTCCTGGAGGCCCTCTGACTTGTTGGAGTACAGTTGTTTGTAGTAATTTCTAATTATTCTCTTTATGGCTGTGGTGTCTGTTATGTTTCCTTTTTTATCTTTGATACTACTAATTCTTGTTTTCTCCTAAGTTTTCTTGTCAGTCAGGCCAGTGGGGTGTCTATTTTGTTTATCTTCTCAAAGAACCAACTTTTTGATTCACTGACTTTCTGTATTTTTTTATCTCTATTTAGTTTATCTCTTCCCTTATTTTAATGATTTCTTGTGTTCTATTGTTTCGGGTGTTATTTTGCTCTTGCTTTTCCAATTCCTTCAGATGTATGCTTGGCTCATTTATTTGGTGTCTGTCTTGATTCTTGACATAAGTACCAGTTGCAGTGAACTTACCACATAGCTCTGGCTTGGCAGTGTCCCACAAGTTTTGGTATGTTGTATTTAAATCTTTGTTGGTTTCAAGAAATTTTTGGTCTTTAATTTCTTCCCTGACCCATTGTTTAACAATATATTGTTCATCCCCCAAGAGTTTGCATATTTTCTGGGGCATTTTGATATATTGATTTCCAGTTTTACTCCGTGGTGGTCTGAGAAGGTGCATGCTATGATTCCAATTCTTTTTGAAGTTAGTGAGACTTTCTTTGTGCCCTATCATGAGATCAGTCCTGGAGAAGGTGCTGTGTACTGCTGAGAAAAATGTATTTTCTGTGTCCATCTGTATATGTCTACTAAGTCCATTTGTTCTGTTTGTTCTAATGTTTTTTTGTTGAGTATTTTTTTTTATCTGTCCATTGGTGTTAATGGGTGGTAAGGTTCCCCTAGGATGATTGTATTTGCATCTATATCTCCCCTTAAGTCCGTCAGTAATTGTTTTACATAGCTGGGTGCTCTTGCATTTGACGTGTAGACATTTATTATTGTTATTTCTTCTTGATTGATGGCTCCTTTTATCATTATGAAATGCCCATTGTTATCTCTTTTAAAATTTTTCATGTTTGTAGTCTGAAATTAGAACAGCTATATCAGCCCTTTTTGCTCATCCATTGGCATGAAATATCCTTTTTCTATCCTTTCACTTTCAGTTTCTTTGCATCTTTTTGGGTTAGATGTCTTTTGTAGGCAACAGATAATTGGGTCCTGTTTGTTGATCTATTCTGTTAATCTGTGTCTTTTGATTAATGAGTTTAGGTTATTTGTGTTTAGACTTAATATTGAGAGGTTGCGATTTTGGCCTGGTGTGTGTGTGTGTGTGTGTGTGTGTGTGTGTGTGTGTGTGTGTGTGTGTGTGTGTGTGTGTGTGTGTGTGTGTGTGTGTGTGTCTGTTTAATTTTATTTCCTTATGTGGACTTTAGTGAGGGAGTCTTCTCTTTTGCCATCTTTGATTATGATTTACTTCCTTTTCTTTTTGACTTTAACACACTCCTAAGGAGAATGTCTAGAGCTGGTGTAATGTTGATGTACAGTCTTCTAATTTCTCTTTATTATGGAAATATTTAATTTCATTCTTGAATACAAGTGAGATCTTTGCCAGGCACATCATTCTTGGTTGACAGTTGTTTTGTTTTAGGATGTGAAAGATTTTACTCCATTATCCTTGCTTGGAGTGTCTCTTCTGAGAAGTCAGCAGTGATTCTGATTGATTTTCTTCTAAATGTAGTCTTTTCTTTGTGCTTGTTTCAAAATTCTTTGCTTGTATTTTTTGGGGAGCTTGAAAACAACATTTCTAATTGAGGTTCTCTTTGGATCAAATCTGTTTGGGGTTCTCTGCCCTTCCCGGATTTGGGTTGCCCTTCTGATCCCAGTGTTTTGTTTTTGTTTTGTTATTTAATATATATATATTTTATTAATTACATTGCGTTATGTGACAGTTTCATAGGCTCTGGGAATCCCTCAACCCCTCCCATACCCTCCCCCCATGTGATCCCAGTGTTTTGAAAGGTCTCCTGTATAATTTCATTGAGTACCTTCTGCAATCCTGTCTCTTTTCACTCCTTCCAAAAAGTCTATAATTCCAATATTTGAATTTTTAATGATGGTGTCCATTTTATGTATGGTTTTCTTGGCTCTATTCAGGTTTTCTGCCAGAAGCTTAATGAATTGTGTGCTCTCATTTGGTAGGCTTCTATTTCTGATACTGTGTCTTCTGCAGCATTCCTTCTGTTGGTCGGGCTTCGAACTGTGTGGTTTAAGCCAACAATTTCATTTTCAACTTGTTTTATTTCCGTGATGATGTGATTTTTTTAATCCCTTAACCTCCTCCCATTGCTTTCAATTGTCTCGGAAGAGTTTCATAATTAATTTTTTTGTATTCCCTGTCTGGTAGTTTATCAATATCTTCATCTTGCATTTCTGACATTATTGTGATCTTCTGGTCATTTTGTGGGTAAGCATTGGCTCCCTGGCCTAGCTCCTTTGTCTGTGTGTTGCCTTGTCGCCTGTGTATTTGCTCTCTAATGTGTTGTTGGGGTTTTCTGGGGGAAATTGTGACAGATCAATGACCTGAGTTAGTAGGGTAAAGATACACTGTGACCATCTTGCCTCCTCCCTCCCTATTCCCTTCTAACAAAGGTGGATATAAGTGGTTAAGTACAGTAGTGTAACTCCATTAAAGCTTAGCAAAAACTTTTTACAAAGTTATGATTGGGTTAATCTCACTGTTTCTGCACTTTTTTTCTACTTGAAACCCTCCCAAATCTCATCATTTCATATAAACTTTCAGGTATGCTGTATGTATGAGCCTTGTTCCATGGTGAGGGTCATGCTGGAAGTAATTTGTGCATTATTCTCACACAGAAATGAAAAAGCAAAGTATATAAGGTTGCCTGCCTTTAGGTTTTACTGGTCTTTTGAAGGAACTTCAGGTCACTTAAAACAGATTATTGGAGCAAAGCTCTTGGAACTAAGTGAATTCTCAGGACACTTTTAAAGATTAGGACTGCCTTTGCTACTTCTGATTTTTACTTTCAATTAGAGGGCTAAAGCCAATTAAAAATAGCTCCTTGTGCTGATGCTGTGGCATAGCAGATAAAGCCACAGCCTGCAAAGCCAGCATCCCATATGAGCACCAATTCAAGTTACAGCTGCTTAACTTTTGATCCAGGTGCCTGCTAAACTATTTGAGAAAGTAACAGATGATGGCCCTAGTGCTTAAGCTATCCCTATGTTAGACAAGGTAAAAGCTAGCTTCAAACCAGCAAGATCTTGCCCTTGCAGCTATTTGGTGAATGAACTAGTTGATGAAAGGTCTCTTAGCCTTTCTACCTCTGCTTTCAGATGAATACCTTTTCATTTAAAGTTTCTACATTGCGTATAATAAGGAAATACATGTTAATTTATTAGGTCCTGAAATTTGCGTATCATTGAAAGAATTGATGCTGCTTGGTAAATGTCCAAGTAATTAAGTAAGTAATTCCAAAACATTATTTCTAAATGCTCTTTGTACACCAACATTTCTGAGGATTTTTACATTATAGTATTTTTATTCTATGTTGTTGCACTTTAACGTTAAGTAGTAGATACAGAGTATGACTACAGATCCATTTTATCTTCCCACTTCTTTCTGCCCCTCCTAAAAATTATTCATTGGTGGGTTTTTGTTTTTGAGAGATAGTTTTTTAGTTTTTACTAATAATTAAAATACTGTAAGTATTCTATAGGTGATATTTAAGACCATCACATTACCCTTAGTTGCCCTGTCCCATACTTCTTTCTGTATCCTGTCCTGTTGTTAGTTTTTGCAAAGACATAAGTTTAATCCATTTTATATTTATTGGCTTAATTCTCCACTAGGATGATGGCGAATCCACAAGTAAAAAGTAGGAAAACCACTTTACAACTAGCATATAAACATAAATGTAAAGTGTCAATTGTATCCCAAAATGAAAATTTTTTTTTCTTATACATAGTTTTTGGATTCTATATTGGCTGCCCTGCATCAAAGAAAATGAATTATATTTGACTTTTTTGAGACTGGCTTATTTTGCTAACTTTAATGGTCTCCAGTTGTATGCATTTTGTTGCGAAAGACAGGATTTCATTTTTTATGGCCAAGTAGTATTCCACAGTTTGAATAAATGCCACATTTTCTTTATCCAATCATCCATTAATAGGCTTCAGAGTTAATTCCATATCTCTTTTATATGCTGATGTCATTGTGTTTGGGAAGATTCCGAGGGGTGGATGTTGGTTCATGTGGTAGATCTAACTTCCGATTTCTGAGTCATCTCCATGCTGTCTGATGTAATGGTTGTTCTAGTGTGTTTTACCACCAACAGTATGTTAGGTGACCTTTCCCCTCATCCCTTTCCAGCATTTGTTACTTTTTGGCTTCTGAATGATAGCCATTAGTTAACTGCAATGAAGGGAACCTCACTTGATTTTATTTGTATTTTATGATTTTGTTTGTATTCCATGATACTAGTGATCCCTGAGCACTTTTTCATGTGTGTATTTATTTCATCTTTGAAAAATGCATTGTCTTGGTTTTACTCACTTCAGAACTCATTATTCTCTGTTCCACTGTTGAGTTTCTCGATCTTTGTACTTCCTGGATACAAAATTCGGAGCTAATAACCCTAACCCTGATCTCCCACACAGGTATAGGGTTCCAAGGCTTTGGGCCATCCTCCACAGCTTTCCCTGATCACAAACAGGGTCCTGGATTAGAAGTGGGACAGACAGGACTAGAACCAGAGCCCATATGGGATGCCAGCAATTTCAGGTGGAGGATCAGCCAGTTGAGCCATTGTGCTAGCCCTGTACTATGAACATTTTGATAGTACTAATTCTTCTAATCTACAAGTGAAAGATTTTTTCCCATTTCTTTGTGTCTTCTATTTCTCCCATCTATTTGTAATTTCCATTATACAGGTCCCTCAGATCCTTGGCTATAATTATTTCTAGGTGACTAATTTTTTTGTACCTATTTCAAGTGGAATTCATTTTGTAAGTTCTCAGACATGGAACTTTTTGTGTATTCAAAGGCTATCAATTTTGTGTGTTGATTTTATAATCCTGTAGCTTTACCAAACTCTTAATGAGTTTCGGGAGATCTGAGTCTTTTAGTTCCTTTGTGCTGAAAAGCGTGTCATCTGCAAACATGAATATTTTGATTTCCTTGTTTCCAGTTTGAATCTCTTTTTATAGGTTGATGGTTCTGGCTGAAACTTCCAGAACTATAATGAATAACAATAATGAAAGTAATCATTCTTGTCTGGTTCTAGATGTTTGTGGAAATGCTTCAAACTTTTTCCCAATATATAGGCTGGCCATAGGCTTTTTATATGCTGTACTGATTCTGTCGAGGAATGTCCTGTTTATGCCACACTTTCTTAAGGTTTTTATCATGAAAAGGTAGTTTATTCGATCAAATGCTTTCCCTGAATCTATGGATATAATGAAACTGTTTTTATTCTATTTGTTAATATGAAATTACATAATATTGATTTGCAAATACTGAGCTTTCCCTGCATATTATGGATAATTCTCACCTGGTTTGGCTAAATGATCTTTCTGATCATTTTTTGGATTTGATTATAATACTTTCTTGGAATTTTTGCATTTGTGCTCATTAGGGACATCGATTTATAGTTCTGTGTCTTTACATTGTTTTCTTGTTTGGAATTAAGGTGATTCTGGCCTCACAGAAATTTTAGAGGATTCCTCTCCCTTCAAATTTTTATTAATTGAGAATAAATAGAATTAGCTGTTTGAAAATGTGGTAGCAGCAGTGGAGCCATTCACTGTGTGCTTTTCCCAGTTGGGGATACTCTTTGTTACTGATTCAGTCTCCTTTTGACAGTTTGGTCTTGATTTCTGTGTCCGTGACCTTATTGGGTAGATTGTATGTGTATACAAGTTTTCCTTTCTTAAGGATTTTCCAATTTGTTGCCATATAGCTATTTGTAGTAACTCCTGAGGATTTTGTTTTTGTGATATCTGTTAGAGTTCCTTTTTCATCTTTTATTGATTTGGTGTTTCTCTTTTCTGTTGTTAGTTGGACCATTAGTGTATCATTCTTATTTTCCCAAAACAATCAGCTCTTCTTTTCACTCAACGTTTGCATACTTTTGGGGTATGAGTGTAGCTTATTGTCTAATTTTAGTTTCCTTCTCATTAACTTTAGGGTGTCCTTAGTTTTTTTCTTTTGTTATTTTTTGAGGATCCTTCAGATGGACTCAAATTTCTTAATTTGATGTCATTTCTTAATTAGACAATAATTGCTATGAAGTTCCATGTTTATATTGCTTTTGCAGTATGCCATGAATTTTTGGTAACTTGTATTGTCATTTTCATTCATTTCCAAGAATATTTTGATTTTTCTTATTTCTTTTGTGACCTACTGTACATTCAATAGTATATTGTTTATTTTTCATGTGTTTGCATACTTTCTAGAATTTCTTAAATTTCTTGCTTCATTCCATTGTGATCAGAAAAGATACATGATATGATTTCAGTTTTTATTATGGCCTTAGCATATGATCCAGCTTAAGTTCCATACAGAGCTAAGAAGAATGTGTATTCTTCTTATGTGGGATAAAATGTTCTATAGGTGAGGGTTCAGTGCATTCAGTCTACAGTGTAGATTAACTCTGCTGTTTTCTTGGTTGATTAATATGTAGTTGATCTATCTATTGATGCAAGTGGAGTGTCGAAGTCCACCATTACTGCTATATCGGACTTTGTCTCGTTTTAGGTCTTTTAACACTTGTTCTACAGAGCCACACACCGGTCATTGGAGGCATATACATCTATTATAATCACATCTTCCTGTTTTATTGATCCCTTAATCATTTTGTAATGCCCTTCTTTGACTCTTCTAAAAATTGTTATGTTAAATTCTATTTTGTCTGATATTAGGATGGCTTCAGCTGCTCTTTTTTCCATTCCATAAGCAGGGGTATCTTTTTTTCCATCCTTTCTCTTATGGCATATGTATCATTGTTGATGAGGTATGTATCTTGTAGGTAGCAAATAGAATGGTCTTTTTAAATCCATTCATCTGGCCTGGTCTTTTATTTGGGAATTTAGGTCATTACACCCAGGATTAGCAGTGATGACTGATGACCTGTTCCTAACTATTTTTTTTTAAAGATTTATTTTTATTATTTTTTATTGGAAAGGTGGATATACAGAGAGGAGAGACAGAGAGGAAGATCTTCCGTCCGATGATTCACTCCCCAAGTGAGCGCAACAGCCAATGCTATGCCGGTCCGAAGCAGGAGCCTCTTCTGGGTCTCCCACGCGGGTGCAGGGTCCTAAAGCTTTGGGCCGTCCTCGACTGCTTTCCCGGGCCACAGGCAGGGAGCTGGAAGGGAAGCGGGGCTGCCGGGATAGAACCGGCGCCTATATGGGATCCCGGGTGTGCAAGGTGAGGACCTTAACCACTGCGCCACCGCGCCAGGCCCATTC
>NW_024465578.1:0-973 GCF_017591425.1 Ochotona curzoniae
CAGCCCTGTGCCAGAAGCACTGAACTCAATATGGATCTCCTATGTGAATGGCAGGGACCCAGATGCTCAAGCCCTCACCTACTGCTCCTCAGAATGCACATGAGCAGGAAGCTTGGATGGCGGGGAGAACCTGAACACAGGCACTTTAATAGAAGATATGGTGTCCTAAATAATGGCTAATTTCATATCAAATGTCAACATCCTTTATAATATTTTCTCATAAAAGATTTTGAATTTTATAATACATTTTGGAGGTACTCAGCTTGGAATAGTACCTTTCACCCTCCACCTGGAGCACATTTATCCGTGTCTGAAAAGGTTTTCACTGTCACATTTGGGTGCACAGCTTTGTGTTACTCATACCTATTGGGTACACATCCTGGCAGCACTGCTAAACATGCTATGGTGGAAAGAAAAATTCCCCAAATAAAAAACAGTAGAGTTTATCTTCATTTCATAACAAGGATAGTAAATAAATGGAGAAAACACGTTTGAAGGAAAGGTACTGTTACACACACTAAGCTAAGCTACTACCAAGGTGGTCCATATCACATACCTGGTGTTAGTTCCAATCCTGGATGCTGTGTTTCCAATATAACTTATTGCTAGTGTATCATGGGAAGTTGTCAATGATGGCTCACGTGTGTCAGTCCCCTTTATCCCTGTAGGAGACACTGAGAGAGTTCCTGACTCCTGGCTTTGTTCTAGTTCTGCCTTGATTGTTGCAGCCTCTGGGAAAGTGATCCAGTGGATGGAAGATATCTGTTTCCATCTCTATCTTGATTTCCCCCACCTCCCCTATCTCTCCATTCACCTTCTCTTCTGCTCTGTGCACTCTCCATCTTCTCTTTGCCTTTCTGCTTTTTGAATAACATATTTGGACAAATATCAACCATTGCTCATTAAATGAACAGCGAAATGGGGAACAGAATATGGTGAGAATGGGAAGATTTGGTTTTTATGCTATACTTTG
>NW_024465579.1:0-15600 GCF_017591425.1 Ochotona curzoniae
TTTTTTTTTTTATTTTATAAGATTTTATTTTGACATTTTTTACATAGTTAATTAGGGTAAGAAGGTTCAAGGGCTACATGAAAGTGGATAATACTAGTATGTTTTCCATATTGTTACCTTCATGTTTAAAGGGGGTTATTTAAGGGAGAAGGCCCACCCAATTTCCCACCCTCCCCAGGTCCCGGATGTAGGGCATGCTCTGAGGTTCTTGCTCAAGTGGTTTTGATATTGCCACAGTCATGAATCGCTGTCAATCTTGCCACTCCAAGCACTATGAGATCTTTGAAAAATCAACTGATTGACATAGTCCATCATAGCTGAGATGGTTGCTTGACCTGTTCTGTCTTCTCTCTTTTCTTCGTTAGGGTTCTGAGTCCAGCATTTAGATTAGGAAGATCTCCAAAGAAACTTCTTGTATGTGCTAACAAGTACAGGGCCTGGCACCGTCCATCGCTCCAATCAGCTGGTGGTTGCAGTTGCTGGGTTGGTTCTGTTTTCACTCCCGACTTCCACTGGAACCAATGGGTGTTGCAGTCCAGCCTGGTTCTGCCCAGCACATACTTGGCCCTCACATAAACCAGCGGGAGCTGCAGCCTAGGTTGGAGCGACCCACAATAACCCCCACCAGGCCCACTCCCTACCCTGGTTTGCCAGTAAGTGTAGCAGTAATCCAGTCTGTCCCACACCCCATTCCACCCCAGCCGCTATCTTAGTTATCTTAGTTTTATGTCCTGTGAAAGTGGTAACCCAAGAGGGATGAGCCCACTATTTCCCTCCCAGGCCTCTCCCACTCCCAGATTCCAGTTGATGCTGCGTCTAAGCCCAAACAACCCTTGCCCACTTTAATTTTGCTTGCACCAGTAGGAATAATCCGCCGAGTCCGGCTTTTCCCTGATCTGGTCCGCATGAGGCGCACAGGTGTGGTAGCTCTGCCCAGTCTGGTCTGCCCCCATCCCAGCCCATGCTCTCCTGCGGAAGTAGCTGTCCTGCAAAGGAACCCTCCCTTATTCCCCTGCCGGCTCTGCCCACTTCCTTTCTTGTTCTCAGGCTGGTAGGGCGCTGCGGTCGCTTCCGGTACAGGCAACCTCACCTCGGCATTCCATAATGTGCACTAGTCTTTGTTGCGACCAACCCTAGGTCGGCCCACACTGGTGCCTGGATTTGCCAGTGGATAATGTGGACAGATTCAGCCTGGTCTTGCCCCCACATCAGCCAATTGTATGCCAGTGGGTAGCTTTCCATGGCCTTTTCTGGGCTGTTTCCTATCATGTTTCTTGCGTTTACCTGCCGGGTCTGTGTCCTGCCAGAGGAGTTGCCCAGGCTCCTCCATCAGAACCTCTCCCAATGCCAGGTTTCACGCTTACCAGTGGGTCCATGAGCCAACCCTACTCAGTCCACCTCCTGTAATAACAGGAACTGTGGCTTTTCCTGTCTGGCCTTCCACCCAATCTGGTTCTTGCTGTTGGATGTTCCAGCCCAGCCATGGTTTGTCTATACCCACATATGGCTCACACATGGCTCAGTAGGGGTTTGAGACCCTGCCTGGTCCATCCCACATCTGCCCTGGTCCTCCAGAACACCAGGGGGAGTCGGGGTCCGGCCCGGTTCGGTGCATCCAATCCCAGTCCACACTTGTGCCAAGGGAGACTACAACTGTTTCCAGATCAGAACGCAGCTCCCCTTCCAGGCCATGTGCCTCTTGGTGGGAACCTCAGCCCAGCTAGGGTTGTCCCCTTTGCTCCCCAACCGGGTCTGTTCCCAGCCATAGATCACTTGCCTGCCAATGGATGCTCTGACTCAGCTTGGCACAGCTCCTCACCTGTCCCGACCTCTGCCTTAGACACTGTGGCTTAGCGTCCCTGGCTCCCACAGACCAGCAGGTACAAGAACCTAGCTCGGCAAGACCTCTGCTCCCTCCTGGTTTCTAGTTTTACTTGTGGGCTAAGGTTTGTTCAGTCGTGCCTAAACTACTCTGTTCCATTACCAGTTGACACATTGGCCAACTGTTGGAGCTACTTTTGCAGGACAGGCCCCAAGCCCTAGCTTCTGCATGACTGGTATTTGGTACTCAGAATTATTAGTGATTACAAGTTTTGCTAAGGAAGAGTTACTGCCTGTTTCAGGTCCAAGAAGCACAATGGGTTCAAACTGGAGGGAATTAAGCAGCAACTCAAAGAACCAAATCCCCAGAGCTCCCCGGCCGGGCGGCCAGCAGGCAGAGCCTGGCACCAAATGGCGCACTGGCCGCCCGAGGACAGCTCAGCACATGGCGGCTGTCCGGGATCCAGGCATGAGACGCCCCGTCCTGAGACCCACCAGCTGCCAGGAGGCAGCTGGAGGTTTAAATAACCCAGGCCCAAGGTCGCCCCCCTCCCAAATCCCATTCACCGCCCCATGAGGGCGGCGGGTGGGTGTCGGGCCTGCCCAGCCCCGGAGGCCTCCCCCTCGGTCTACTCACCCCGAAGGAAGCGGCCCCCGGAACCAGCAGGCCCGAGGACAGCTCAGCACATGGCGGCTGTCCGGGATCCAGGCATGAGACGCCCCGTCCTGAGACCCACCAGCTACCAGGAGGCAGCTGGAGGTTTAAATAACCCAGGCCCAAGGTCGCCCCCCTCCCAAATCCCATTCACCGCCCCATGAGGGCGGCGGGTGGGTGTCGGGCCTGCCCAGCCCCGGAGGCCTCCCCCTCGGTCTACTCACCCCGAAGGAAGCGGCCCCCGGAACCAGCAGGCCCGAGGACAGCTCAGCACATGGCGGCTGTCCGGGATCCAGGCATGAGACGCCCCGTCCTGAGACCCACCAGCTGCCAGGAGGCAGCTGGAGGTTTAAATAACCCAGGCCCAAGGTCGCCCCCCTCCCAAATCCCATTCACCGCCCCATGAGGGCGGCGGGTGGGTGTCGGGCCTGCCCAGCCCCGGAGGCCTCCCCCTCGGTCTACTCACCCCGAAGGAAGCGGCCCCCGGAACCAGCAGGCCCGAGGACAGCTCAGCACATGGCGGCTGTCCGGGATCCAGGCATGAGACGCCCCGTCCTGAGACCCACCAGCTACCAGGAGGCAGCTGGAGGTTTAAATAACCCAGGCCCAAGGTCGCCCCCCTCCCAAATCCCATTCACCGCCCCATGAGGGCGGCGGGTGGGTGTCGGGCCTGCCCAGCCCCGGAGGCCTCCCCCTCGGTCTACTCACCCCGAAGGAAGCGGCCCCCGGAACCAGCAGGCCCGAGGACAGCTCAGCACATGGCGGCTGTCCGGGATCCAGGCATGAGACGCCCCGTCCTGAGACCCACCAGCTACCAGGAGGCAGCTGGAGGTTTAAATAACCCAGGCCCAAGGTCGCCCCCCTCCCAAATCCCATTCACCGCCCCATGAGGGCGGCGGGTGGGTGTCGGGCCTGCCCAGCCCCGGAGGCCTCCCCCTCGGTCTACTCACCCCGAAGGAAGCGGCCCCCGGAACCAGCAGGCCCGAGGACAGCTCAGCACATGGCGGCTGTCCGGGATCCAGGCATGAGACGCCCCGTCCTGAGACCCACCAGCTGCCAGGAGGCAGCTGGAGGTTTAAATAACCCAGGCCCAAGGTCGCCCCCCTCCCAAATCCCATTCACCGCCCCATGAGGGCGGCGGGTGGGTGTCGGGCCTGCCCAGCCCCGGAGGCCTCCCCCTCGGTCTACTCACCCCGAAGGAAGCGGCCCCCGGAACCAGCAGGCCCGAGGACAGCTCAGCACATGGCGGCTGTCCGGGATCCAGGCATGAGACGCCCCGTCCTGAGACCCACCAGCTGCCAGGAGGCAGCTGGAGGTTTAAATAACCCAGGCCCAAGGTCGCCCCCCTCCCAAATCCCATTCACCGCCCCATGAGGGCGGCGGGTGGGTGTCGGGCCTGCCCAGCCCCGGAGGCCTCCCCCTCGGTCTACTCACCCCGAAGGAAGCGGCCCCCGGAACCAGCAGGCCCGAGGACAGCTCAGCACATGGCGGCTGTCCGGGATCCAGGCATGAGACGCCCCGTCCTGAGACCCACCAGCTGCCAGGAGGCAGCTGGAGGTTTAAATAACCCAGGCCCAAGGTCGCCCCCCTCCCAAATCCCATTCACCGCCCCATGAGGGCGGCGGGTGGGTGTCGGGCCTGCCCAGCCCCGGAGGCCTCCCCCTCGGTCTACTCACCCCGAAGGAAGCGGCCCCCGGAACCAGCAGGCCCGAGGACAGCTCAGCACATGGCGGCTGTCCGGGATCCAGGCATGAGACGCCCCGTCCTGAGACCCACCAGCTGCCAGGAGGCAGCTGGAGGTTTAAATAACCCAGGCCCAAGGTCGCCCCCCTCCCAAATCCCATTCACCGCCCCATGAGGGCGGCGGGTGGGTGTCGGGCCTGCCCAGCCCCGGAGGCCTCCCCCTCGGTCTACTCACCCCGAAGGAAGCGGCCCCCGGAACCAGCAGGCCCGAGGACAGCTCAGCACATGGCGGCTGTCCGGGATCCAGGCATGAGACGCCCCGTCCTGAGACCCACCAGCTGCCAGGAGGCAGCTGGAGGTTTAAATAACCCAGGCCCAAGGTCGCCCCCCTCCCAAATCCCATTCACCGCCCCATGAGGGCGGCGGGTGGGTGTCGGGCCTGCCCAGCCCCGGAGGCCTCCCCCTCGGTCTACTCACCCCGAAGGAAGCGGCCCCCGGAACCAGCAGGCCCGAGGACAGCTCAGCACATGGCGGCTGTCCGGGATCCAGGCATGAGACGCCCCGTCCTGAGACCCACCAGCTGCCAGGAGGCAGCTGGAGGTTTAAATAACCCAGGCCCAAGGTCGCCCCCCTCCCAAATCCCATTCACCGCCCCATGAGGGCGGCGGGTGGGTGTCGGGCCTGCCCAGCCCCGGAGGCCTCCCCCTCGGTCTACTCACCCCGAAGGAAGCGGCCCCCGGAACCAGCAGGCCCGAGGACAGCTCAGCACATGGCGGCTGTCCGGGATCCAGGCATGAGACGCCCCGTCCTGAGACCCACCAGCTGCCAGGAGGCAGCTGGAGGTTTAAATAACCCAGGCCCAAGGTCGCCCCCCTCCCAAATCCCATTCACCGCCCCATGAGGGCGGCGGGTGGGTGTCGGGCCTGCCCAGCCCCGGAGGCCTCCCCCTCGGTCTACTCACCCCGAAGGAAGCGGCCCCCGGAACCAGCAGGCCCGAGGACAGCTCAGCACATGGCGGCTGTCCGGGATCCAGGCATGAGACGCCCCGTCCTGAGACCCACCAGCTGCCAGGAGGCAGCTGGAGGTTTAAATAACCCAGGCCCAAGGTCGCCCCCCTCCCAAATCCCATTCACCGCCCCATGAGGGCGGCGGGTGGGTGTCGGGCCTGCCCAGCCCCGGAGGCCTCCCCCTCGGTCTACTCACCCCGAAGGAAGCGGCCCCCGGAACCAGCAGGCCCGAGGACAGCTCAGCACATGGCGGCTGTCCGGGATCCAGGCATGAGACGCCCCGTCCTGAGACCCACCAGCTGCCAGGAGGCAGCTGGAGGTTTAAATAACCCAGGCCCAAGGTCGCCCCCCTCCCAAATCCCATTCACCGCCCCATGAGGGCGGCGGGTGGGTGTCGGGCCTGCCCAGCCCCGGAGGCCTCCCCCTCGGTCTACTCACCCCGAAGGAAGCGGCCCCCGGAACCAGCAGGCCCGAGGACAGCTCAGCACATGGCGGCTGTCCGGGATCCAGGCATGAGACGCCCCGTCCTGAGACCCACCAGCTGCCAGGAGGCAGCTGGAGGTTTAAATAACCCAGGCCCAAGGTCGCCCCCCTCCCAAATCCCATTCACCGCCCCATGAGGGCGGCGGGTGGGTGTCGGGCCTGCCCAGCCCCGGAGGCCTCCCCCTCGGTCTACTCACCCCGAAGGAAGCGGCCCCCGGAACCAGCAGGCCCGAGGACAGCTCAGCACATGGCGGCTGTCCGGGATCCAGGCATGAGACGCCCCGTCCTGAGACCCACCAGCTGCCAGGAGGCAGCTGGAGGTTTAAATAACCCAGGCCCAAGGTCGCCCCCCTCCCAAATCCCATTCACCGCCCCATGAGGGCGGCGGGTGGGTGTCGGGCCTGCCCAGCCCCGGAGGCCTCCCCCTCGGTCTACTCACCCCGAAGGAAGCGGCCCCCGGAACCAGCAGGCCCGAGGACAGCTCAGCACATGGCGGCTGTCCGGGATCCAGGCATGAGACGCCCCGTCCTGAGACCCACCAGCTGCCAGGAGGCAGCTGGAGGTTTAAATAACCCAGGCCCAAGGTCGCCCCCCTCCCAAATCCCATTCACCGCCCCATGAGGGCGGCGGGTGGGTGTCGGGCCTGCCCAGCCCCGGAGGCCTCCCCCTCGGTCTACTCACCCCGAAGGAAGCGGCCCCCGGAACCAGCAGGCCCGAGGACAGCTCAGCACATGGCGGCTGTCCGGGATCCAGGCATGAGACGCCCCGTCCTGAGACCCACCAGCTGCCAGGAGGCAGCTGGAGGTTTAAATAACCCAGGCCCAAGGTCGCCCCCCTCCCAAATCCCATTCACCGCCCCATGAGGGCGGCGGGTGGGTGTCGGGCCTGCCCAGCCCCGGAGGCCTCCCCCTCGGTCTACTCACCCCGAAGGAAGCGGCCCCCGGAACCAGCAGGCCCGAGGACAGCTCAGCACATGGCGGCTGTCCGGGATCCAGGCATGAGACGCCCCGTCCTGAGACCCACCAGCTGCCAGGAGGCAGCTGGAGGTTTAAATAACCCAGGCCCAAGGTCGCCCCCCTCCCAAATCCCATTCACCGCCCCATGAGGGCGGCGGGTGGGTGTCGGGCCTGCCCAGCCCCGGAGGCCTCCCCCTCGGTCTACTCACCCCGAAGGAAGCGGCCCCCGGAACCAGCAGGCCCGAGGACAGCTCAGCACATGGCGGCTGTCCGGGATCCAGGCATGAGACGCCCCGTCCTGAGACCCACCAGCTGCCAGGAGGCAGCTGGAGGTTTAAATAACCCAGGCCCAAGGTCGCCCCCCTCCCAAATCCCATTCACCGCCCCATGAGGGCGGCGGGTGGGTGTCGGGCCTGCCCAGCCCCGGAGGCCTCCCCCTCGGTCTACTCACCCCGAAGGAAGCGGCCCCCGGAACCAGCAGGCCCGAGGACAGCTCAGCACATGGCGGCTGTCCGGGATCCAGGCATGAGACGCCCCGTCCTGAGACCCACCAGCTGCCAGGAGGCAGCTGGAGGTTTAAATAACCCAGGCCCAAGGTCGCCCCCCTCCCAAATCCCATTCACCGCCCCATGAGGGCGGCGGGTGGGTGTCGGGCCTGCCCAGCCCCGGAGGCCTCCCCCTCGGTCTACTCCCCCGAAGGAAGCGGCCCCCGGAACCAGCAGGCCCGAGGACAGCTCAGCACATGGCGGCTGTCCGGGATCCAGGCATGAGACGCCCCGTCCTGAGACCCACCAGCTGCCAGGAGGCAGCTGGAGGTTTAAATAACCCAGGCCCAAGGTCGCCCCCCTCCCAAATCCCATTCACCGCCCCATGAGGGCGGCGGGTGGGTGTCGGGCCTGCCCAGCCCCGGAGGCCTCCCCCTCGGTCTACTCCCCCCGAAGGAAGCGGCCCCCGGAACCAGCAGGCCCGAGGACAGCTCAGCACATGGCGGCTGTCCGGGATCCAGGCATGAGACGCCCCGTCCTGAGACCCACCAGCTGCCAGGAGGCAGCTGGAGGTTTAAATAACCCAGGCCCAAGGTCGCCCCCCTCCCAAATCCCATTCACCGCCCCATGAGGGCGGCGGGTGGGTGTCGGGCCTGCCCAGCCCCGGAGGCCTCCCCCTCGGTCTACTCACCCCGAAGGAAGCGGCCCCCGGAACCAGCAGGCCCGAGGACAGCTCAGCACATGGCGGCTGTCCGGGATCCAGGCATGAGACGCCCCGTCCTGAGACCCACCAGCTGCCAGGAGGCAGCTGGAGGTTTAAATAACCCAGGCCCAAGGTCGCCCCCCTCCCAAATCCCATTCACCGCCCCATGAGGGCGGCGGGTGGGTGTCGGGCCTGCCCAGCCCCGGAGGCCTCCCCCTCGGTCTACTCCCCCCGAAGGAAGCGGCCCCCGGAACCAGCAGGCCCGAGGACAGCTCAGCACATGGCGGCTGTCCGGGATCCAGGCATGAGACGCCCCGTCCTGAGACCCACCAGCTGCCAGGAGGCAGCTGGAGGTTTAAATAACCCAGGCCCAAGGTCGCCCCCCTCCCAAATCCCATTCACCGCCCCATGAGGGCGGCGGGTGGGTGTCGGGCCTGCCCAGCCCCGGAGGCCTCCCCCTCGGTCTACTCCCCCCGAAGGAAGCGGCCCCCGGAACCAGCAGGCCCGAGGACAGCTCAGCACATGGCGGCTGTCCGGGATCCAGGCATGAGACGCCCCGTCCTGAGACCCACCAGCTGCCAGGAGGCAGCTGGAGGTTTAAATAACCCAGGCCCAAGGTCGCCCCCCTCCCAAATCCCATTCACCGCCCCATGAGGGCGGCGGGTGGGTGTCGGGCCTGCCCAGCCCCGGAGGCCTCCCCCTCGGTCTACTCCCCCCGAAGGAAGCGGCCCCCGGAACCAGCAGGCCCGAGGACAGCTCAGCACATGGCGGCTGTCCGGGATCCAGGCATGAGACGCCCCGTCCTGAGACCCACCAGCTGCCAGGAGGCAGCTGGAGGTTTAAATAACCCAGGCCCAAGGTCGCCCCCCTCCCAAATCCCATTCACCGCCCCATGAGGGCGGCGGGTGGGTGTCGGGCCTGCCCAGCCCCGGAGGCCTCCCCCTCGGTCTACTCACCCCGAAGGAAGCGGCCCCCGGAACCAGCAGGCCCGAGGACAGCTCAGCACATGGCGGCTGTCCGGGATCCAGGCATGAGACGCCCCGTCCTGAGACCCACCAGCTGCCAGGAGGCAGCTGGAGGTTTAAATAACCCAGGCCCAAGGTCGCCCCCCTCCCAAATCCCATTCACCGCCCCATGAGGGCGGCGGGTGGGTGTCGGGCCTGCCCAGCCCCGGAGGCCTCCCCCTCGGTCTACTCACCCCGAAGGAAGCGGCCCCCGGAACCAGCAGGCCCGAGGACAGCTCAGCACATGGCGGCTGTCCGGGATCCAGGCATGAGACGCCCCGTCCTGAGACCCACCAGCTGCCAGGAGGCAGCTGGAGGTTTAAATAACCCAGGCCCAAGGTCGCCCCCCTCCCAAATCCCATTCACCGCCCCATGAGGGCGGCGGGTGGGTGTCGGGCCTGCCCAGCCCCGGAGGCCTCCCCCTCGGTCTACTCACCCCGAAGGAAGCGGCCCCCGGAACCAGCAGGCCCGAGGACAGCTCAGCACATGGCGGCTGTCCGGGATCCAGGCATGAGACGCCCCGTCCTGAGACCCACCAGCTGCCAGGAGGCAGCTGGAGGTTTAAATAACCCAGGCCCAAGGTCGCCCCCCTCCCAAATCCCATTCACCGCCCCATGAGGGCGGCGGGTGGGTGTCGGGCCTGCCCAGCCCCGGAGGCCTCCCCCTCGGTCTACTCACCCCGAAGGAAGCGGCCCCCGGAACCAGCAGGCCCGAGGACAGCTCAGCACATGGCGGCTGTCCGGGATCCAGGCATGAGACGCCCCGTCCTGAGACCCACCAGCTGCCAGGAGGCAGCTGGAGGTTTAAATAACCCAGGCCCAAGGTCGCCCCCCTCCCAAATCCCATTCACCGCCCCATGAGGGCGGCGGGTGGGTGTCGGGCCTGCCCAGCCCCGGAGGCCTCCCCCTCGGTCTACTCACCCCGAAGGAAGCGGCCCCCGGAACCAGCAGGCCCGAGGACAGCTCAGCACATGGCGGCTGTCCGGGATCCAGGCATGAGACGCCCCGTCCTGAGACCCACCAGCTGCCAGGAGGCAGCTGGAGGTTTAAATAACCCAGGCCCAAGGTCGCCCCCCTCCCAAATCCCATTCACCGCCCCATGAGGGCGGCGGGTGGGTGTCGGGCCTGCCCAGCCCCGGAGGCCTCCCCCTCGGTCTACTCCCCCCGAAGGAAGCGGCCCCCGGAACCAGCAGGCCCGAGGACAGCTCAGCACATGGCGGCTGTCCGGGATCCAGGCATGAGACGCCCCGTCCTGAGACCCACCAGCTGCCAGGAGGCAGCTGGAGGTTTAAATAACCCAGGCCCAAGGTCGCCCCCCTCCCAAATCCCATTCACCGCCCCATGAGGGCGGCGGGTGGGTGTCGGGCCTGCCCAGCCCCGGAGGCCTCCCCCTCGGTCTACTCCCCCGAAGGAAGCGGCCCCCGGAACCAGCAGGCCCGAGGACAGCTCAGCACATGGCGGCTGTCCGGGATCCAGGCATGAGACGCCCCGTCCTGAGACCCACCAGCTGCCAGGAGGCAGCTGGAGGTTTAAATAACCCAGGCCCAAGGTCGCCCCCCTCCCAAATCCCATTCACCGCCCCATGAGGGCGGCGGGTGGGTGTCGGGCCTGCCCAGCCCCGGAGGCCTCCCCCTCGGTCTACTCACCCCGAAGGAAGCGGCCCCCGGAACCAGCAGGCCCGAGGACAGCTCAGCACATGGCGGCTGTCCGGGATCCAGGCATGAGACGCCCCGTCCTGAGACCCACCAGCTGCCAGGAGGCAGCTGGAGGTTTAAATAACCCAGGCCCAAGGTCGCCCCCCTCCCAAATCCCATTCACCGCCCCATGAGGGCGGCGGGTGGGTGTCGGGCCTGCCCAGCCCCGGAGGCCTCCCCCTCGGTCTACTCCCCCCGAAGGAAGCGGCCCCCGGAACCAGCAGGCCCGAGGACAGCTCAGCACATGGCGGCTGTCCGGGATCCAGGCATGAGACGCCCCGTCCTGAGACCCACCAGCTGCCAGGAGGCAGCTGGAGGTTTAAATAACCCAGGCCCAAGGTCGCCCCCCTCCCAAATCCCATTCACCGCCCCATGAGGGCGGCGGGTGGGTGTCGGGCCTGCCCAGCCCCGGAGGCCTCCCCCTCGGTCTACTCCCCCGAAGGAAGCGGCCCCCGGAACCAGCAGGCCCGAGGACAGCTCAGCACATGGCGGCTGTCCGGGATCCAGGCATGAGACGCCCCGTCCTGAGACCCACCAGCTGCCAGGAGGCAGCTGGAGGTTTAAATAACCCAGGCCCAAGGTCGCCCCCCTCCCAAATCCCATTCACCGCCCCATGAGGGCGGCGGGTGGGTGTCGGGCCTGCCCAGCCCCGGAGGCCTCCCCCTCGGTCTACTCCCCCCGAAGGAAGCGGCCCCCGGAACCAGCAGGCCCGAGGACAGCTCAGCACATGGCGGCTGTCCGGGATCCAGGCATGAGACGCCCCGTCCTGAGACCCACCAGCTGCCAGGAGGCAGCTGGAGGTTTAAATAACCCAGGCCCAAGGTCGCCCCCCTCCCAAATCCCATTCACCGCCCCATGAGGGCGGCGGGTGGGTGTCGGGCCTGCCCAGCCCCGGAGGCCTCCCCCTCGGTCTACTCACCCCGAAGGAAGCGGCCCCCGGAACCAGCAGGCCCGAGGACAGCTCAGCACATGGCGGCTGTCCGGGATCCAGGCATGAGACGCCCCGTCCTGAGACCCACCAGCTGCCAGGAGGCAGCTGGAGGTTTAAATAACCCAGGCCCAAGGTCGCCCCCCTCCCAAATCCCATTCACCGCCCCATGAGGGCGGCGGGTGGGTGTCGGGCCTGCCCAGCCCCGGAGGCCTCCCCCTCGGTCTACTCCCCCCGAAGGAAGCGGCCCCCGGAACCAGCAGGCCCGAGGACAGCTCAGCACATGGCGGCTGTCCGGGATCCAGGCATGAGACGCCCCGTCCTGAGACCCACCAGCTGCCAGGAGGCAGCTGGAGGTTTAAATAACCCAGGCCCAAGGTCGCCCCCCTCCCAAATCCCATTCACCGCCCCATGAGGGCGGCGGGTGGGTGTCGGGCCTGCCCAGCCCCGGAGGCCTCCCCCTCGGTCTACTCCCCCGAAGGAAGCGGCCCCCGGAACCAGCAGGCCCGAGGACAGCTCAGCACATGGCGGCTGTCCGGGATCCAGGCATGAGACGCCCCGTCCTGAGACCCACCAGCTGCCAGGAGGCAGCTGGAGGTTTAAATAACCCAGGCCCAAGGTCGCCCCCCTCCCAAATCCCATTCACCGCCCCATGAGGGCGGCGGGTGGGTGTCGGGCCTGCCCAGCCCCGGAGGCCTCCCCCTCGGTCTACTCCCCCGAAGGAAGCGGCCCCCGGAACCAGCAGGCCCGAGGACAGCTCAGCACATGGCGGCTGTCCGGGATCCAGGCATGAGACGCCCCGTCCTGAGACCCACCAGCTGCCAGGAGGCAGCTGGAGGTTTAAATAACCCAGGCCCAAGGTCGCCCCCCTCCCAAATCCCATTCACCGCCCCATGAGGGCGGCGGGTGGGTGTCGGGCCTGCCCAGCCCCGGAGGCCTCCCCCTCGGTCTACTCCCCCCGAAGGAAGCGGCCCCCGGAACCAGCAGGCCCGAGGACAGCTCAGCACATGGCGGCTGTCCGGGATCCAGGCATGAGACGCCCCGTCCTGAGACCCACCAGCTGCCAGGAGGCAGCTGGAGGTTTAAATAACCCAGGCCCAAGGTCGCCCCCCTCCCAAATCCCATTCACCGCCCCATGAGGGCGGCGGGTGGGTGTCGGGCCTGCCCAGCCCCGGAGGCCTCCCCCTCGGTCTACTCCCCCGAAGGAAGCGGCCCCCGGAACCAGCAGGCCCGAGGACAGCTCAGCACATGGCGGCTGTCCGGGATCCAGGCATGAGACGCCCCGTCCTGAGACCCACCAGCTGCCAGGAGGCAGCTGGAGGTTTAAATAACCCAGGCCCAAGGTCGCCCCCCTCCCAAATCCCATTCACCGCCCCATGAGGGCGGCGGGTGGGTGTCGGGCCTGCCCAGCCCCGGAGGCCTCCCCCTCGGTCTACTCCCCCCGAAGGAAGCGGCCCCCGGAACCAGCAGGCCCGAGGACAGCTCAGCACATGGCGGCTGTCCGGGATCCAGGCATGAGACGCCCCGTCCTGAGACCCACCAGCTGCCAGGAGGCAGCTGGAGGTTTAAATAACCCAGGCCCAAGGTCGCCCCCCTCCCAAATCCCATTCACCGCCCCATGAGGGCGGCGGGTGGGTGTCGGGCCTGCCCAGCCCCGGAGGCCTCCCCCTCGGTCTACTCCCCCGAAGGAAGCGGCCCCCGGAACCAGCAGGCCCGAGGACAGCTCAGCACATGGCGGCTGTCCGGGATCCAGGCATGAGACGCCCCGTCCTGAGACCCACCAGCTGCCAGGAGGCAGCTGGAGGTTTAAATAACCCAGGCCCAAGGTCGCCCCCCTCCCAAATCCCATTCACCGCCCCATGAGGGCGGCGGGTGGGTGTCGGGCCTGCCCAGCCCCGGAGGCCTCCCCCTCGGTCTACTCCCCCCGAAGGAAGCGGCCCCCGGAACCAGCAGGCCCGAGGACAGCTCAGCACATGGCGGCTGTCCGGGATCCAGGCATGAGACGCCCCGTCCTGAGACCCACCAGCTGCCAGGAGGCAGCTGGAGGTTTAAATAACCCAGGCCCAAGGTCGCCCCCCTCCCAAATCCCATTCACCGCCCCATGAGGGCGGCGGGTGGGTGTCGGGCCTGCCCAGCCCCGGAGGCCTCCCCCTCGGTCTACTCCCCCCGAAGGAAGCGGCCCCCGGAACCAGCAGGCCCGAGGACAGCTCAGCACATGGCGGCTGTCCGGGATCCAGGCATGAGACGCCCCGTCCTGAGACCCACCAGCTGCCAGGAGGCAGCTGGAGGTTTAAATAACCCAGGCCCAAGGTCGCCCCCCTCCCAAATCCCATTCACCGCCCCATGAGGGCGGCGGGTGGGTGTCGGGCCTGCCCAGCCCCGGAGGCCTCCCCCTCGGTCTACTCCCCCCGAAGGAAGCGGCCCCCGGAACCAGCAGGCCCGAGGACAGCTCAGCACATGGCGGCTGTCCGGGATCCAGGCATGAGACGCCCCGTCCTGAGACCCACCAGCTGCCAGGAGGCAGCTGGAGGTTTAAATAACCCAGGCCCAAGGTCGCCCCCCTCCCAAATCCCATTCACCGCCCCATGAGGGCGGCGGGTGGGTGTCGGGCCTGCCCAGCCCCGGAGGCCTCCCCCTCGGTCTACTCCCCCCGAAGGAAGCGGCCCCCGGAACCAGCAGGCCCGAGGACAGCTCAGCACATGGCGGCTGTCCGGGATCCAGGCATGAGACGCCCCGTCCTGAGACCCACCAGCTGCCAGGAGGCAGCTGGAGGTTTAAATAACCCAGGCCCAAGGTCGCCCCCCTCCCAAATCCCATTCACCGCCCCATGAGGGCGGCGGGTGGGTGTCGGGCCTGCCCAGCCCCGGAGGCCTCCCCCTCGGTCTACTCCCCCCGAAGGAAGCGGCCCCCGGAACCAGCAGGCCCGAGGACAGCTCAGCACATGGCGGCTGTCCGGGATCCAGGCATGAGACGCCCCGTCCTGAGACCCACCAGCTGCCAGGAGGCAGCTGGAGGTTTAAATAACCCAGGCCCAAGGTCGCCCCCCTCCCAAATCCCATTCACCGCCCCATGAGGGCGGCGGGTGGGTGTCGGGCCTGCCCAGCCCCGGAGGCCTCCCCCTCGGTCTACTCCCCCCGAAGGAAGCGGCCCCCGGAACCAGCAGGCCCGAGGACAGCTCAGCACATGGCGGCTGTCCGGGATCCAGGCATGAGACGCCCCGTCCTGAGACCCACCAGCTGCCAGGAGGCAGCTGGAGGTTTAAATAACCCAGGCCCAAGGTCGCCCCCCTCCCAAATCCCATTCACCGCCCCATGAGGGCGGCGGGTGGGTGTCGGGCCTGCCCAGCCCCGGAGGCCTCCCCCTCGGTCTACTCCCCCCGAAGGAAGCGGCCCCCGGAACCAGCAGGCCCGAGGACAGCTCAGCACATGGCGGCTGTCCGGGATCCAGGCATGAGACGCCCCGTCCTGAGACCCACCAGCTGCCAGGAGGCAGCTGGAGGTTTAAATAACCCAGGCCCAAGGTCGCCCCCCTCCCAAATCCCATTCACCGCCCCATGAGGGCGGCGGGTGGGTGTCGGGCCTGCCCAGCCCCGGAGGCCTCCCCCTCGGTCTACTCCCCCCGAAGGAAGCGGCCCCCGGAACCAGCAGGCCCGAGGACAGCTCAGCACATGGCGGCTGTCCGGGATCCAGGCATGAGACGCCCCGTCCTGAGACCCACCAGCTGCCAGGAGGCAGCTGGAGGTTTAAATAACCCAGGCCCAAGGTCGCCCCCCTCCCAAATCCCATTCACCGCCCCATGAGGGCGGCGGGTGGGTGTCGGGCCTGCCCAGCCCCGGAGGCCTCCCCCTCGGTCTACTCCCCCCGAAGGAAGCGGCCCCCGGAACCAGCAGGCCCGAGGACAGCTCAGCACATGGCGGCTGTCCGGGATCCAGGCATGAGACGCCCCGTCCTGAGACCCACCAGCTGCCAGGAGGCAGCTGGAGGTTTAAATAACCCAGGCCCAAGGTCGCCCCCCTCCCAAATCCCATTCACCGCCCCATGAGGGCGGCGGGTGGGTGTCGGGCCTGCCCAGCCCCGGAGGCCTCCCCCTCGGTCTACTCACCCCGAAGGAAGCGGCCCCCGGAACCAGCAGGCCCGAGGACAGCTCAGCACATGGCGGCTGTCCGGGATCCAGGCATGAGAC
>NW_024465580.1:0-10205 GCF_017591425.1 Ochotona curzoniae
TCTCTTTCTTATAGTTTGATGAATTTCTCTTAGCATTGTTGTAAGACTTTCTAATGGTAACACGATTTTATCAGTTGTATGTCTGGAGATGTCTTGATTTCTTTTTCATATCTAAAGATCAGCTTTGCAGGAATCAGAATTTGGCTTACAAGAGCTTTTTTCTTTCTCTTTTTTCTTTCAGAACTGTATAATTACTTGTTCTTTTTCTCATAACTTTAAGAATTAATCATTATATTTAACCTGGGAGAAGTGAATTATAATATTTCCTATTTAAAATACTCGAGACTTTTAAATTGTAATATTCAAAATTTGGAATAATTTTGGTTGCCTCATATCTTGTAAGTGACATCTGAATTCTTTAGGTTGACTATCATATTTTTCTAAGTTTGTACAGTTTTTTTTTACTCATAACATTTTGATTGTTCGTTCTAAACGTTTGGCATTCTCAGGTCTGTCCTGAATGTCAACATTTTCTGTTAACAGATATGTTATTGTTACATTCTGTGTCAAAATATCTAGATGATATCTGCATTCTTGATGTCTTTCCCCCCACTCTATTTTCATAAATGCTATCTTCCAGATCATTAATTACTTCTTCTGCTTGTTCTATTCTGTTCTCAATACCTTCTATCAGGTTTTCAAATTTACTTAGTGCACTTTTCAGTTCAAATATCTTTCAAATTACTTCCACCACTTGCCGTTTATTTAGGTGCTACTCAAGGTTATTAAATTTCCTTAAAGCAGCTATTTCATACCCCAGCGACTATAGGTGACTCATTTCTGTTGCTTTGAGTTTTGAAATCATGGTTTCCTGAAATGTCTTGGTGCCTCTTGGCATGTCATCAATTGCACACTGAAGGACTAGACAGTGTTTTCCGCGTCGGTAATTGGGGTTCATTACCAGCTGCCTTCCAGGGAATTCATGTTGTCCGCTTACATTCTCTGAGCCCTGGTGCACTTTCATTTATTCAGCACTAGATGGCAGGCCAAGTCGACGCTTATACCTATTGTCGCAGCACCGTCTTTGCCTCAGTCCCTGAGGAAATCCTAATTCCAGATTAAGTCCGTACTACTTTGTCAAAATGAAGTGGGCAAACACTGAAAAATGGGTAAACCCACCTTACAAGCTTCTCCTAGTTGTAAGGACTGTGAAAGATCAGGTTTTATCATGGCAGGATTAGCTCTGGACTTCAACCAAGTCTGGACTTGGTTCACTCTCCATTTGTCGAACAGAATTTGAAGTAGCTCTATCCATGCTGTGCTTTTCCGAGGTGGGTAGACATTGGTGTGAGCAAGTGTTTTATTTTTGTACAGTTATGCTAGAAACCGGAAGTGCGTTCTTTCACTCAGTCATCACGGCTAGTAAGGGTACTTGGTGTGGTTCATGAATTGATCTTCTGTCATTTTACTGTGCCTTCTGTGCTCAATATTAGACAATGTCATTAATAGGCTAAATTCTAGTTCTAGTTTGTTTAAAGAAAGAAATATGATACCTTAAATGAGATTCAGTAAGTGGCATGCATAACTTCTATATGCTCAAAGACAGTCCGCGGCCTCAAGCTATTTTGATAATTTATTAATTAATAAAACACATCACTTCTAGGGAATGGGGTGAGGTTTTCTTTTTTTCGCTTTTTCCGAAATGCAAGAGACATTTAAAATTACTTCTAATATTATTCTGAGGCATCACACTGAAATACAAGAATGCTTTGCTCTTTCATCAATATTTCCATGACACCAATGAATTTTTAAAACTCTATTTTAAAAAGCATTTCTTATTTTAAGAGCAACAGAGAAGCAGAGATCTTCCAACCATTGCTTCATTTCCTAAATGTTTGCAACATCTGAGGCGTTGTGCCAGGCAGAAATCAAAGAACTAGGAATACAGCCAGGTTTTCAGGTTGCTAACAGATTCTCAAGATAGTTAAGCCTCCATTTGCTGCTCTCCAGAACAATAATGGGAAGCTGAATCTGACCCCGAATCCTTGACCCAAGTGGCACGTGGGTGCTCCAAGTGGTAACCTAATCACTGCAACATAATGTGACCTTATATTTATTAATTTGATTATGCACTTTTTGTTTGCATTAGCATAATTCAACATTTGATATGTTCATAATTAAATTCTGATCCTGAATATTCGTGGCATAGTCATTTTGATGGTTTTAAAACATTTTTTTTCATTATCTGTTCTGAAACACTTTTAAACCTAACATTTAGACAGAATTACAATTTAGATGTTTAGAAAATGCATGGTATGTATGTGGTTTCTTCCATTAGCTCTGACTAGCAAAATGTCTTCCAAATCCAGCTGCCTAGCCTTTAGCCTCAAGCTCATTCTGGTTCTTTTAGATCTTCATTCAAGAACGATCCATTCAGTGGGTCTTCTGAGGAGCCTCACTTAAAATGGCATCCAATTCCTAATATTTAATATCCTCTCCTTAAAAGGTAAATGTTCAGATAAATACACATACACCAATACATATATATGTATCGTAAAGAAACATCAGTATATTCACTTTATCACCTGCCTGGTTATCTACATTGCTATCTGTTTATATTTTAATTTCTCACTATGTAATATATTTACAATTTTAAACTTTATTTGAAAATGTATCTTCCTAATTAGAGTCTATGACTCATTAACTAAAGAAATTTGCTCATATTTTCATAGCTATGCTTACACAATTTCCATCAAATACATATATATATATTTGCCTAATACTGAATCTATAAACTTAAGGCATCAATATTATAATTAATCCTGACTGCCCTGGCCCAATCCTGACTATTTTGGCTATTTTTAGAAATGTATGTATGGGAGAGCTCTCTTTATGTCTCTTCTTTAACTCTTTAAAAGAAATAAATAAACAAGTAAATAAATTTGTTAAAAAAAAAGAATTCAGATACAGATGTGTCAAACCCAACAATTTTTACCCTAATTGTCAGACTTTCAGAAAAAGTCACATTCATAATCCGTTCATCCAGAAATTCTCATGGTTTATTCTTGTTAGGGTAAACCGCTTCCATGCTCATAAGCATACACAGGTTGTATTACCAGGGAGAATTTCAAATGATTATGAAATACATGACAGAAACTATGACCAAAAGAACCCAATTTCACATCATAAATGAATCTTTCGAATTTCTCTCAAGCAATAGCCACTATGATTACATTCCTATATAGATCTTTAAATATCCAAGCATATGCATGTTTCAAACACATGGTTTAAATGGATCCCTGTGAGTAAGCTATCATTTCTTATCATTACAATTAATTACATGAAATATTCTACAGGAAAACTTTTAGGGATGGTATCTGGCATCATAATGACACAATAAATTATAGTGATATTGCAAATCACATTAATTGGATTACTTTAGATGTTGAAATTTTCAAATGCTTGATACTTGTAAATTTAAAATAGTTTTGTTTTCTTAAATACATATGAGAATGTTAAATTTTTAAAGTTGGCTAAGTCTATTCAATAAAACACAAGGAACAATGAAAATGGATTTTACCTATAATCTAGGTTATGGAAATTTGGTTTTCTATTTGCTGTCATGACTTCACTTTACTAGTTTTTGAACTATGGGAGTTGTCCCACATAAACTGACCCACAGTTTAGTTTTGTATAAACATGCACATTGGTTGATTTTGCTAAGTAATTATTACATTTTACTTTTGCTTGACTCTTATGACTATATAAAGTTAGTTTAAAGTGACTGTAAACATTCAGTCAATGGAAGAGTCTAACAAAACATAGGTATTTTGCTTCATTAAAATTTCACAATGTAAAAATATAAGTCATAAGAGGAACTTAGACATTTTTTTTTAATTTTTCATCTTTCTAATCCGTGCATAGGAACACTCCAGTTTTGCGTGTACAGAATCAATTGCTAGCTAACATTACTTCAAGGATTTCTGGGAGCTGTGTGAGGCATAAACCAGCACACATATGCACAATCTGATCAAAACTGATGATTTTATGTTAAGAAAAAAAAAAGTGAGGCTATAAATCAGATGCAAAGCAACAAAAGATCAGAAGCTGAGAGTTCACAGTGTTAGTCTAGAAGATTAAAGGGATTTTAGGGTATTGGTAGTGGCTAGTTTGGGATGTGGGGACACTCTTCCTGGAGTGGTAGATCCGTGGTATCTTGGGAATGACTTGATTTCTCAGTGCAAAATCGGATAAGAAGGAAAGCATTGAACTCACACTTTGCATCATTTTAAACTTACTGTGTTTTCCCCTCACCTTTGCCTGGCAATACATCATCACCCTAAGTATATAAGCTCATGTGCGGGCCTCCACCTCTTCCTGTTGTTTCAATGGTGCTTGGATTCTACTATAACAGTTCATCACTTCCTCTCATTACAAACATGAATTCTGGAGAATTTTGGTTTTCTTAAGTCATATTACCATTAAATAAAGGATGTTGCATCATGAATAGGGATATTGTACCTTGAATAGGGATTATCAGATTAATATTCCAAATAGTAATAACTGCGATTAATTCTAAATTATAATATTCTAAACATCAATAAATAATTAATTTCTTTTTTTGTTTGTTTGTTTGAAGTAAATACCCATAGTGTGCAGGACAGCAAAGTCTCTAAAAACAGAGTGGAGGTAATCCTGGGTCATTGGTTCTCAAACGTAACTCAATGACTGAGCCTGTTTAAAGTTCTACGGCTTTCCACTGTTTTTCTGTGGAAGATTGATAAATATCATGCATGCTGAAATATTTTCAGAGAAGATATGTTAGCTTTCTTTGAATTCAAAAAAGGTTTTTACATTCAGAAAAGTCATTTTATCTAATTATAATCCCAAATTTACTTGAAGAATGAAAGAAGTGTGAAAACTAGAATCACAGAATGATGAATAGCTCTCTTGTTTTTTGTTAGATACATATCTCAAATTCTATTCTATCAGAGTACTGGTAATTAAAATAATTTCTAATACAAAAAGGTGTAAAATTGGATGCATTTCAACTACTAAAATGCACCCCAATATGCTGAATGACATTGAGCAATTTGCAACTGAGTGATTTGTTTCAGTAAATATAAAGTGCTGAATGATAATAATATCCTTCCAAAGAATTGTCTTGAATATTAAATAAGATAATTCACATAAAAACATTTTTATGCTATGAAATCCCTTTCAAGTACAAAGCATCATAATTTTTACTTGCAAAATGACACCCAAACTTTTTAAACTAAATTTAAATGCAATGGATAAGCTGTAATTATCTGTGTGGATGTTACTTATTGTGTTGAAAATGATATAAAATCAGTCTGACACCCTCTGAGGGAAATTGCTAAACACACTCACTGTGCTCTAATAAAACCTTTGCTTCTGGATTATTAGCTCACAGTATGAAGTTCTTGTGATTTTTGGCGCATTTTAAAAACTCGTAAGTGCCAGATTTTGCAAAAGCTAAATTAGCATTGCAAATTAAGCATAAGAACTCAGTTGGACCTCAAAACTCATGGTGGTCAGAAAAATAATTAATGTTTTTAAAGATTAGTAGATTAATTATTTGAAAGGCAGGCTGAAATGGAGAATGAGATAGACATACAGTTATTCTGTTTGCTGATGGCTACAACAGCCAGATATGGGCCAAAGGAAAGTTTATGGCCAGAATGGCATCTTGAGCTCTCATCACGGGTGGCAGGGCCCTGAGCCCTAAACAGCTCCTTCTCTACATTCCCAGGGGAGTAGCCGGAATGCAAACTGAACGTGAAGCAGAATGGACTGAAACTGTCATTGTCAGCAGTCGCAGACTCTGATGCACCCTATCATCCATCACAGAGTGCTTTCCAAGTTTACAGAGAACTGAAGCTGTCGCTTTGGAATCTTTTTAGAAGTAGAGGTTTCTAGTTCTTCAGTTACTCAAACTGATAGATTTTTTTTTAGAGCAGAATTATATGACTTACTGAGTATTTTTTCTGGTGTACTAAGGAATATGAAGAAAGTAGAGTGAAAATAATGGGCTTTTTGCAGAGAATTTGAATTCTAGATCAACCATGTTTTTGCTGTGGGAACCACACCTAAGCCACTTACTTCTACTGTGTAACTTCCTGTTTCTTTGAAGTATTGGATTGGTTTTAGAGATCATATGAAGTGATATTTGTCTAATGATTCTTGAATGCCTATTTAGGTATCATTTAGCTTTCTAGGACACAGAAGGAAATGTATTATTATTACTGAAGAAGATACAGAAAATTTATGGAAGATGGGTGCATTTTTTAAAGAGTGTTTTTTCATTATTTTTTAAAGATTTTCTTTCTTTTTATTGGAAAATCAGAGTTACAGACAGGAGGAGAGACAGAAAGATCTTTCATCTGCTGGTTGATTCCCCAAGTGGCCACAATGGCTGGAACTGAGCCGATCTGAACCCAGGAGCCAGGGGCCTCCTCTAGACCTCCCACGGCTTTGGGCCATTCTTGCCTGCCTTTCCAGGCCATCAACAGGGAGCTGGATAGGAAGCAGGGCATCTAGGATGTGGAATGGATCTCATATGAGATCTCAGTTCATGAAAGGTGAGGACTTTGGCCACTAAACTACTGGACACAGATGGGTGTACTTAAAGAGGCATGTGATATCGCAAGCTGAACCATATTTGAGGAATGCTAGAGGAAGACAAGAAATGGGCAGAGAAAATATTAAATAGGAACACAAAAGCTTGGTAATGCCAAGGAAATTGTAATTTGTTTTTCATATAACGAAAGGATTGAAATATTTTTCTAAGTAATAGGAATTATGATATTTACATACTAGTTAGATCTGATCTGAGCTGCATTTTTGTTACTATTATTACTAACACATATTGCTATTACTTCTCTACTTCAAAATAAATGATACTGCAGGTGGTGTAACTCCCAGAGGAAGGAAGGCCTGGTGAAGCCCCAGGCCCTGACCTGGGTGCTTTTTCATCAGCATGAGTGTGTGCAGTGGGATGGTGTAAATCCCTAGGGGAGGAGAGGCCCTGGGTGGCCCAGCATCATGCTATGATACTTGAGGTGAGGGTTCACATGGGGTCTATTGGATGGTGCAGGTTAGGGCAAGCAGGGACTTGAGGGTTTATGTCCAGGTAAGGAATGACTACTGAGGAACTTCCATATACAATGCCATTGTTTTCTCAAGTACGCGAAGGGCCTGAGCCTGAGCGTTTTGAACAGAATCAGGGAGCTTTAAGGGTCAGTACGAAGCACCAGCACACATGGGAATCCTGAGTCAGGTCTGGGCTGAACCAGTTCATAACATCCACTGGCAGATCCAAGAACCAGGACTGGGTACAGAATGAGCCAGGTTGGACTGCAACTCTAGCCAATCAATATTTAGGCTGGAACTGAGGCCTAGGTGGGCTGGTTAGGCTGCATCACCCACCAACAGGAACTGAAACAGACAGTGGGCTGGACCAAGTCAGGCTACATCACCCATTGCTGGATGCTGAGGTGCACTGATCCATTCCAGACAGGATGCAGTGGCTACTGGGTGCCTGAGTCCTGCAGGGTGGGCTGGACTGGCCTGGTTCCTTGGGCCTGCCTGCCTAGTGGGTGTTGGTTCCATGATCCCAGGGTGGTGTGTCTGGGGGAACCTGGAGTTCCTGGTGGAGTTCCTCTTCAGTGGAAAAGACAGAGCGGTGATATTAGAATACAATAATATGGAGGATATGACAGCCCATTGGTACTATAGCAGAAGGGAAACAGAACAAATTGGACACTACCTCAGCCAAATGTTGAAAGCAAAAAATCTGCATGAATGGAGACTGTAAAGTCAACTGTATCAGATAATAAATATTGGAAGGGTTTCCTCATCCTTGGATCAGCAAGACCAACAGCATTTCAGAACTATCAATACCACCTGTGCAGAACCCTCATCGCCTGTGCCACATCGAGTCTGTGGGTTGATATTGGGTGGCTATTCCTCATCCCTGGGTTTCAGGATGCTTGGAATGCTGGGTGTATGTCTCCCCTCATCTCTCACTTTCTCCCAGAAACAGGAAGAAGAAATAGAAATTTTGGAAACAGTGATCACATCCACATTTCCCTGACCCTCCAATCATTCCCATTCCCATTATTATCACTAAAGGAAGAACATGATATCAACACCTAACAGAAAATTATAACTGGGAAAATCAAGCTGATGCATAAACTTTGCCAGGACAGACCATCTACTGCCCTTTAACCATAAGCAACAAAATATATCATTCAATACTATAAATTTATAATGTCTGATATTCAATAAACATCTCTAGCATTAAAAAAATTATAACCAGCATTTAAATGAATTAATAGAATGACTCAGGAAGGTCTAACATGATAAAAGTGTTAGGCAAATCCTGAAGCGTCTATTACAGGATTTAGAGGAAATACAAGCAAGAAGTGATGCTAAAGCAAATTGTGGTTTACAAATGTTGAAATATCCCTCAGCAAAGAAAGAATACATGAATATCTTAATATCACAGATTAATCTCAAGACCACTGTGGCAAGGGAAAGAGAGAAACAGAAGCAAAGAATGCATCCTATTTGATTCCACTTGTGTTAAATATCAGTCCAAGAAAATTGATTGGTAGTGATGGCTTTAAACAGAATGCACCATTTCCCCTAGAACAATTAGCAGTGTCTGGACACTTTTGGCTGCTGTGATTGAGAGATGTAAGAATTTCTGTTAGCATAGGGTGGCTACAAGGCAGTACACTTCAATTTTCACCATTAGTACTCTAATGAGGCAACTACTCATGCTAAAATATTAGTATTGCTGAGGTTGATAAATTATTATCCACATCCATGGGAAAATCTGTGGTACTCTGCCATTTAGAATAGGGAGAAATTGGCCTCAAAGAAGTAAAGGGAACTTCAGTGAAACTACGAAAATGCCCCCTATTCTGAATATGGTGACACATACATGGGCAGATACATAGTCCTGGCACATGTCAAAATTCAAACTGTGAGTTTAATTTTTAAATTGATGCATGTGTTGCGTTGACAAATAATCATATGAATCAGTGATCAAATCTGCACAATTAGCATACCCAACATACCCATCTCCTTACACTTCACTTCTTTGCGGTAAGAGCACTCAAATTCCCATCTCCTACCTAATTTAAAATATAAATTATTGTGGGCCTGGTGCGATAGCCTAGTGGTTTAAGTCCTCGCCTTGCACAAGACGGGATCCCATATGGTTGCTGGTCCTAATCCCAGTGGCCCTACTTCTCATCCAGCTCCCTGCTTGTGGCCTGGGAAAGCAGTCAAGGATGGCCCAAAGCCTTGGGACCCTGCACTCATGTGGGAGACCTGGACAAAGCTCCTGGCTCCTGACTTTGGATTGGCTCAGCTCCCGCTGTTGCGGCTACTTGGGGAGTGAACCATTGGACGGAAGATCTTCCTCTCTGTCTCACCTCCTCTCTGTGTATCTGACTTTATAATAAAATTAAATAAATCTTTAAACATATATATATATAAATTATTGTTAACTATGGGACCATAACTAACTTTGTTTCCTTTTGACTGATCTCTGCTCATCCGTCTGTCCTCTTTAGAGCTGGTAACCACAATGTGTGTGTGTGTGCGTGTGAAAATTAAGGCATTCTTAAGAAAGTTATTATATCTAAAATAAGATTGTATTTATTTATATGAAATCAAAATATACATAGGTATAAAACGTGCACACAGATATACCTATATATACACGCACATACAGATATACATATATACATATATACATATTTACCTATGTGTGTGTGTATGGTTGTATATACAGGTTGTATATACATATATATGCAGGTTTACAGTGCAGGGGTGAGCCTGATGGGGTTATTAAGGGTCACTCCGACTAGTCTGAAGCTCACACCGCTGCACGTGATGCCCAGTGTATGGTGGGCAAGGTTGGGCTGGGCTGCAACATGCATTGATTTACGTAAGAGACAGGGCTGGAGACAGAACTGACCCAGCAATTGCAACCACCCAGTGTCTGCATAGGCCAATGTGAGTGACAGACGAAACTAGATACTGTACTGACAAGCTTACGCAAGTCAGGTCTCAGGGCACTTCAGGTGAAGTTTCTTTGGGGATCCCACCAACTGAACTGCTGGACTCAGAACTCCAACCAAGGAGAAAAGAAATCACAGGATCCGTGGTGTGACCATGGAGTGCACGTGTCAGAACTGGGCCTCCTCACTTGCTTAGATGGAGTAGTA
>NW_024465581.1:0-4608 GCF_017591425.1 Ochotona curzoniae
TTTTTTTTCTTTATTGGAAAGGCGGATATACAGAGAGGAGAGGCAGAGAGGAAGATCTTCTGTCCGATGATTCACTCCCCAAGTGAGCGCAACGGCCGATACTATGCCGATCCAAAGCCAGGAGCCTCTTCTGGGTATCCCACAAAGCCTTGGACCGTCCTCGACTGCTTTCCCAGGCCACCGGCAGGGAGCTGGAAGGGAAGCGGGACTGCCGGGATTAGAACCAGCGCACATATGGGATCCTGGGCATGCAAGGCGAGGACCTTAACCACTGCGCCACGGACAGGCCCCACAGTCATTCTTAAGGCCATTTATCACGAATGAAGTTCTTTACTTTTACATATACACAGATACAAAAATGTATTGGAAATATTGTTTTATTGTTAGAAATACTCCATTCCTCTCTATTTCTTCTGCCTTCTGTATATCTGACTTTCCAATAAAATAAATCTTAAAATTAAAAAAAAGAAATTTGTTATTGAGTGAAATAATGCATCATGAAATAAATATCAGTTGGAGTCTCTCGGTTTGTGCATTTATACACACACACACATACAGAACGTACATTAATTTGAAGGAGTACGATTGATGTGTTTGATAAAATAGAGTGTTATGTAAATAATCCAGGAAGAAGCAGCTCAGCAGCTGCCTGGGTCACACAGGGATTTTGGGATTTAAGACACCAGGACACATTCCTGGAGCCAGGAATCCTTAGCTTCTCTACCAGTTGCGTGGGTGAGGGATGGATTGGAAATTTCTGGAGGGCCAGAGAAGGTACGGCTGCTACTTATCTACCATCCAGGGAAAGTTTCAGAAGCTAAGATGTAAGAGGATGTTCTGAGCCATGACAGACAGACATTCTCTTTCACACTCTCTCTCTCTCTCTCTCTCTCTCTCTCTCCTCTGTCACTTCATGTAGGTTTCCCATGATGTCCCTTCCCTCTTTGGACTGCTCCTCACTGATTTGACAAGTTCAGAACTCCGGAATGCATGTGTCTTATTAGTTAGTTCCCCACAGCATTTCCATAAAGTCCCAGGAAAACAAACATCTGGTCAGTTGAATCCCATTCCCTTAGAGTGAAATGTTTGTATTCTAACGCTGGAAGTCTGGATCCAGGACAGTTCCAGAGCAGATTCCCAGATAACAGGAGCATCCTTCTCTGCACACATTGATGGATCCTTGTACTCAGGATCCTTCTTTCGCATGGATAGGCTGGATGTACGTTTCTTATAAACTCCTTTCTCTCATATTCTGGAACGTTATCCTTTACCAGTTTTAAGCGTTATTGTACGTCTCCCTGAATTGATCCTAGTTTAGATTATAGGAATCCTTAAATTTTCAGCCCTTAGATTGAACCTCAATTCCAGTTCATGAGCTCATTCATTCTGCAGCATGTAAGAACATGCCACGGATGACTTACTTGTTTTCCTGCTCAGTGTTGCAGTATGTAAATATACCACATTTTTACAATGCAGTAACAATGAGGCGACGTTGGGATGTTTTCCCCCTCACTTGTGAGCTAGTATAGGTAAGGTTTTGGTTATGCTTCAGTTCAAGTCTTTGTAAACAAACATACTGTCCTTTACCTTGAACTAGTGGATAGAAGACTCTCTGTGCTCATGCTCCTTTTAATCATTGTTAATTTTTAAATTATTATTATTATTGTTCTAATTTTCAATTAGGACAGGTTTGATAGGAAAACGTAGAGAAAAAGCATGAAGGGGTCTCATAGCCACTGGTTTACTCTCCAAATGCTGCAGTGGCAGGTGCTTAGCTTATCCAAGAAAGGGGCCAGAAATTTCCCTCTGGGTCTTCCTCACAGGTGCAGGGGCTCAATTCTCAAGCTACAAGTAGGAAATGGAATAAAACTAGGGCCACAAGGATACAACTTAATATCCATAGTGGAGGCTAGTGTGGCAGACAGAGGTTTAGCTGGCAAGGCTACTGGAGCAACCCTCAGTTATTATTCATTCACTTTATTCACACAGGATTCACATAGAATTTCCCTTCCTCCCTACTTCCTCTGCAGCTGACATCCAGGCTTCCTCCTCTCCCTTAATAAACCTTTTAAATTATCAACAGAAACGAGGCAGATGATTGTGCCAGAAATTCATTTCTGACAGAGGCTGCCTCTGTGTGGTGAGCACACGCAGGTGATTCTTAGGACAGACCCAGGGACTTAGGGAGCAGGGCAGGGTCTGCTCTCTCAAGGTCACCATCTCAGCAGAGTCTGTGGACAGACGGAGAAACCTCTGGTTCCATCACTTGGATGAATTTCCACAAGAAGCACAGTCTGTAGAGTGGACGGGATTTCAGCGGGGTCAATGAGAAATCTTGCAGGAGGTAGAAAAAATCTTCTGTAATTTCAAGAAACCCTGTGGTCAGGAGAGCTACAGGCAGTGTCCTTGAGACTCTTTCCCAAACTCTGCAGCTGGAAGTGAGTGGGTCTCCTAAGGTTCAGTGGAAATGGCCTTTTAGTTACATGATGAATTAATTCGCTGTTGGCTGGAGTATCTTTCTGGCAAGATCCTAGTTCTGCGAATTCCTTGACCTTGCTGTTTCTCCGGAATCAGCTGCTGCTGCACAGTGAGATTCCAGGCAGAATCCTCCCTCAGGGCGAGTCCGGCTCCGCCCAGTCCCAGCCATGGGTGGATAGGATTGGGATGGAGCTGGGAGGTCTGAGAACCACGCCCTGGACCCGCCCTCAGCTCTGCATCCATCTCCTCCTCCCTTGGACTACCACAGGCGCCTGTGGGATAGCTGCAGGAGCAGCCCTGCGCCGCTAGGTGGAGCTGGAGGAGCTCTGGGATGCTCAGTCCTGGGACCAGAACAGGGACAGTGAAAAGCCAACTGTACATCTAGTGAAGCTGCACCTGTGCCCTGATGCTTGTAGTTTTTGCCCAAATGAGGACAGTTGGAAGACATGGAGCGTCTGTTTCTGCAGGCCAAAAAGCCAGAAGAAAGACATGTGTGGCTGAGGCAGAAGCCTTTTCTCTAGCCTGGAGATGGACAGAGTCTGTGTTGTCAACATTTTTTGTCCTTCATGGATGTCCCTTGGATCAGCCAGAGTATCAAACTGGATGCGGTTTTTCTCTCTGTAGGTGTGGAAGAGCCAAGGCACACATGGTGTCCTGCAGAGAGAGGCTGTGCCCAGTGATCTGGAAACATTGAAAGGAGGAGTAGGAGTTAGAAGGCCATCAAATGCAGTGCAAGTGTCCTGGAAATACACCTGAGCATCCAGGACTTTAAAAATAAGTGGTAAAAGTAAGGGACCCACACTTCCTGTCGTGTCCTGAGCAAGGGTCCAGAGGCAGAGACGGGGTTGTCAGCACCACATGAGCTCAGGGTACAGAGGTGACCATCGCTGGCTCCCTCCTTCTTTCAGAGCAGAGGATGGAAACCCTGGACTGAAATCAGGATGCTTAGGAAAACCACATGAGGAGGAAGAGCTGAGCTAGAGACGAGAAGGTCACTGGGAAGAGGACCATGAAGTTGAGGAAGAAGCTCAGAAGAGGCTTGGTTAGTTTCTGGCAGGGAAGAGGGAAGGTGGGAGGTGCAGCTTCTCTTCCCTAGGACAGAGTCATGGATAAACACAAAATTGTGTTGAAAGAAAGGAATTTAAAGAATTTTCCTGTACATAATCTACTGCATTTGTCAATTCTATGACAAATATATCGTCTTAAACACATTTTTTTTATGAAGTTCAGTGTAAGAAATTCAGTTTATTCCCAGCGGCGTGGCCTAGCGACCAAATTCCTCACCCTGAATGCGCTGATATCCCATATGTGAGCCGATTTTAATCCCGGCAGCTCCACATTCCATCCAGCTTCCTGCTTGTGGCGTGGGAAAGCAGTTGAGGATGTCCCAAAGCTGTGGGACCCTGTACCTGCGTTGGAAACACGGAAGATGTTCCTGGTCCCTGGCTTTGGATTGGCGCAGAACCGGCCCTTGTGCTCACTTGGGGAATGAATCATTGGATGGAAGATCTTCCTCTCTGTCTTTCCTCCTCTATGTATATCTGACTTTGTAGTAAAAATAATTAAAAAAAAAAAAGAAAGAAATTCAGTTTAATCCAATTGCTTTCAATGACATAGTCTGGAAAGGCATTAATGGCCCCTCCCTTAAGCCAATTCTCTTCTCACCCTGTCTATCATGGCCCCCTGGGGAGTCAACTAGTAGATAGCAGGTGTTTGCAGGTTTCTCTTTCTCTGGGTAGACCGAAAAAATGTTTTTAAAAATTAACCAATTGGTAAAAAAAAAAAGCTGGATTTAATCTCACTCAGCTTCCAGCGGAACTTCCTGCTGGGCAGCATGCAGGGACCCAAAATAGAATAGCTTCGGTTCTGCTCAGTCTTTTGGATACCAGAGCAGTTAATGCTGGCCAAGCTTCAGACTTCCCCAACTCTGGCTGAGAAAGCCATGGGAGGAATTGAATTTCACTATGTCTAGTTGTCTTTCTTTTACTCAGACATTTTTAACTCTGTTTTAAATGCAATGTACACTGAAAATAAATTGCACAAAAACATCAAATCAAATTGTTAAATATTTATCAATTTATTTCAGTGGCAGAGTCATGCAGATAGAAGAGACAAGAAAGGATAGAGATT